>NC_073232.2:148604000-148917000 GCF_029281585.2 Gorilla gorilla gorilla
CTGTAGATATTTCCACGTTCAAACAGATAGCGGTGTAGCTATTTCCATGTTCATACAGATAGCGGTGTAGATATTTCCATGTTCATACAGATTGCGGTGTAGATATTTCCATGTTAATACAGATAGCGGTGCTTATATTTCCATGTTTTTACAGGTAGCGGTGTAGATATTTCGATGTTTATACAGATAGCGGTGTAGATATTTCCATGTTTATACAGATAGCGGTGAAGATATTTCCAAGTTTGTACAGATAGCGGTGTAGATATCTCCATCTTAATACAGTTGGCGGTGTAGATATTTATGTGTTCATACAGATGGTGGTGCAGATATTTCCATGTTCATACAGATGGCGGTGTAGATATTTCCATTTTTATAGATATAGAGGTGTAGTTATTTCCATGTGTAAAGAGATAGCTTTCTAGACATTTCCATGTATATGCAGATAGCTGTGTAGATATTTCCATTTT
Source organism: Gorilla gorilla gorilla (assembly GCF_029281585.2). Taxonomy (NCBI): domain Eukaryota; kingdom Metazoa; phylum Chordata; class Mammalia; order Primates; family Hominidae; genus Gorilla; species Gorilla gorilla. The sequence continues at coordinate 148,604,468 of NC_073232.2, forward strand.
CATGCAGATAGCGGTATAGATATTTCCACGTTCATACAGATAGCGGTGTAGATATCTCCATCTTAATACAGATGGTGGTGAAGATATTTCCATGTTCATACAGATAGCGGTGTAGATATTTCCAAGTTCATACAGATAGTGGTGTAGATATTTCCATGTTCATACAGATAGCGGTGCAGCTATTTCCATGTCCATGCAGATAGCGGTGTAGATACTTCCATGTTCATCCAGATGACTGAGTAGATATATCCATGTTCATACAGATGGCGGTGAAGATATTTCCATGTTCATACATATTGCGGTGTAGATATTTCCATGTTCATACAGATAGTGGTGTAGATATTTCCATGTTCATACAGATAGCGGTGTAGTTATTTCCATGTGTAAAGAGATAGCTGTGTAGATATTTCCATGTATATTCAGATAGGTGTGTAGTTATTTCCATTTTCATGCAGATAGCGGTGTAGATATTTCTAAGTTCAAAAAGATACCGGTGAAGACATTTCCATGTTCATACAGATAGCGGTGTAGAAATTTCCATGTTTATACAGATAGCGGTGAAGATGTTGGCCTGTTTACAGAGATAGCGGTGAAGATATTTCCATGTTCATACAGATAGCGGTGTAGATATATCCATGTTCATCCAGATGGCTTTGTAGATATATCCATGTTCATGCAGATGGCGTTGAAGATATTTCCATGTTCATACAGATAGCGGTGTAGATATTTCCATGTTCATACAGATAGCGGTCTAGGTATTTCCGTGTTCATACAGATAGCGGTGTAGATATTTCCATGTTCATACAGATAGCGGTGTAGTTATTTCCATGTTCATCCATATGGCTGTGTAGATATATCCATGTTCATACAGATGGCGGTGAAGATATTTCCATGTTCATACAGATAGCGGTGTAGATATTTCCATGTTCATACAGATAGCGGTGTAGATATTTCCATGTTTATACAGATAGCGTTGTAGATATCTCCATCTTCATAAAGATGGCGGTGTAGATATTTATATTTTCATACAGATGGCGGTGGAGATATTTCCATGTTCATACAGATGGTGGTGTAGATATTTCTATGTTTATAGAGATAGCGGTGTAGTTATTTCCATGTGTAAAGAGATAGCTGTGTAGATATTTCCATGTATATGCAGATAGCTGTGTAGATATTTCCATTTTCATGCATATAGCGGTGTAGATATTTCCATGTTCAAACAGATAGCGGTGTAAATATTTCCATGTTCATACAGATAGCGGTGTAGATATTTCCATGGTCATCCAGATGGCTGTGTAGATATATCCATGTTCATACAGATAGCGGTGTAAATATTTCCATGTTCATACAGATAGTGTTGTAGATATTTCCATGTTCAAACAGATAGCGGTGTTGATATTTCCATGTTCATACAGATAGCGGTGTAGATATTTCCATGTTTATACAGATAGCGGTGTAGATATTTCCATGTTTATACAGATAGCGGTGTAGATATGTCCATCTTAATACAGATGGCGGTGTAGATATTTATATGTTCATACACATGGCGGTGCAGGTATTTCCATGTTCATACAGATGGCGGTGTAGATATTTCCGTGTTTATAGAGATAGCGGTGTAGTTATTTCCATGTGTAAAGAGATAGCTGTGTAGATATTTCCATGTATATGCAGATAGCTGTGTAGATATTTCCATTTTCATGCAGATAGCGGTGTAGATATTTCCATGTTCAAACAGATAGCGGTGCAGATATTTCCATGTTCATACAGATAACGGTGTAGATATTTCCATGTTTATACAGATAGCGGAGAAGATGTATGCATGTTTACACAGATAGCGGTGAAGATATTTCCATGTTCATACAGATAGTGGTGTAGATATTTCCATATTCATCCAGATGGCTGTGTAGTTATTTCCATGTTCACACAGATGGCGGTGAAGATATTTCCATGTTCATACAGATAGCGGTGTAGATATTTCCATGTTCATACAGATAGCGGTGTAGATATTACTATGTTCATACATATAGCGGTGCTGATATTTCCATGTTCATCCAGATGGCTGTGTAGATATATCCATGTTCATACAGATGGCAGTGAAGATATTTCCATGTTCATACAGATAGCGGTGTAGATATTTCCATGTTCATACAGATAGCGGTGTAGATATTTCCATGTTCATACAGATAGCGGTGCTGATATTTCCATGTTCATACAGCTAGCGGTGTAGATATTTCCATGTTTATACAGATAGCAGTGTAGATGTTTCCATGTTTCTACAGAGAGCGGTGTAGATATTTCCATGTTTATACAGATAGCGGTGTAGGTATCTCCATCTTAATACAGATAGCGGTGTAGATATTTATATGTTCCTACAGATGGCGGTGCAGCAATTTCCATGTTCATACAGATGGCGGTTTACATATTTCCATGTTTATAGAGATAGCCGTGTAGTTATTTCCAAGTGTAAAGAGATAGCTTTGTAGATATTTACATGTATATGCAGATAGCTGTGTAGATATTTCCATTTTCATGCAGATAGTGGTGTAGATATTTCCATGTTTATACAGAAAGCGGTGTAGATATCTCCATCTTAATACAGATGGCGTTGTAGATATTTATATGTACATACAGATGGCGGTGCAGATATTTCCATGTTCATACAGATGGCGGTGTAGATATTTCCATGTTCATACAGATAGCGGTGTAGTTATTTCCATGTGTAAAGAGATAGGTTTGTAGATATTTAAATGTATATGCAGATAGCTGTGTAGATATTTCCATTTTCATGCAGATAGCTGTGTAGATATTTCCATGTTCAAACAGATAGCGTTGTAGATATTTCCATGTTCATCCAGATAGCGGTGTAGATGTTTCCATGTTTATGCAGATAGCGGTTAATATATATGCATGTTTACACAGATAGCGGTGTAGATATTTCCATGTTCATCCAGATGGCTGTGTTGATATATCCATGTTCATACAGATAGCGGTGTAGATATTTCCATGTTCATGCAGATAGCGGTGTAGATATTTCCATGTTCAACCAGATGGCTGTGTAGATATATGCATGTTCTAACAGATGGCGGTGAAAATATTTCCATGTTCAGATAGCGGTGTAGATATTTCCATGTTCATACAGATAGCGGTGTAGATATTTCCATGTTCATACAGATAGCGGTGTAGATATTTCCATGTTTATACAGATAGCGGTGAAGATATATGCATGTTTACACAGATAGCGGTGTAGATGTTTCCATGTTCATCCAGATGGCTGTGTTGATATATCCATGTTCATACAGATAGCGGTGTAGATATTTCCATGTTCATACAGATAGTGGTGTAGATATTTCCATGTTCATACAGATAGCGGTGAAGCTATTTCCATGTTCATGCAGATAGCGGTGTAGATATTTCCATGTTCATACAGATGGCTGTGTTGATATATGCATGTTCTAACAGATGGCGGTGAAGATATTTCCATGTTCAGATAGCGGTGTTGATATTTCCATGTTCATACAGAGAGTGGTGTAGATATTTCCATGTTCATACAGATAGCGGTGTATCTATTTCCATGTTCATACAGATAGCAGTGTAGATATTTTCATGTTCATACAGATAGCGGTGTAGTTATTTCCATGTTCATCCTTATGGCTGTGTAGATATATCCATGTTCATACAGATGGTGGTGAATATATTTCCATCTTTATACAGATAGCGGTGTAGATATTTCCATGTTCATACAGATAGCGGTGTGGATATTTCCATGTTCATACAGATATCGGTGTAGATATTTCCATGTTTATACAGATAGTGGTGAAGATATCTCCATCTTAATACAGATGGCGGTGTAGATATTTATATGTTCATACAGATGGCGGTGTAGATATTTCCATGTTTATAGAGATAGCGGTGTAGTTATTTACATGTGTAAAGAGATAGCTGTGTAGATATTTCCATGTATATGCAGATAGCTGTGTAGATATTTCCATTTTCATGCAGATAGCGGTGTAGATATTTCCATGTTCAAACAGATAGCGGTGTAGATATTTCCATGTTGGTACAGATAGCGGTGAAGATATATCCATGTTTATACAGATAGCGGTGAAGATGTATGCATGTTTACACAGATAGCGGTGTAGATATTTCCATGTTCATACAGATAGCGGTGTAGATATTTCGATGTTCATCCGGAAAGCTGTGTAGATATATCCATGTTCATACAGATAACGGTGTAGATATTTCCATGTTCATACAGATAGTGCTGTAGATATTTTCATGTTCAATCAGATGGCGGTGTAGCTATTTCCATGTTCATACAGATAGCGGTGTAGATATTTCCATGTTCGTACAGATTGCGGTGTAGATATTTCCATGTTAATACAGATAGCGGTGCTTATATTTCCATGTTTATACAGGTAGCGGTGTAGATATTTCCATGTTTATACAGATTGCGGTGCAGATATTTCCATGTTTATACAGATAGCGGTGAATATATTTCCAAGTTTGTACAGATAGCGGTGTAGATATCTCCATCTTAATACAGATGGCGGTGTAGATATTTCCATGTTTATAGATATAGTGGTGTAGTTATTTACATGTGTAAAGAGATAGCTGTGTAGATATTTCCATGTATATGCAGATAGCTGTGTAGATATTTCCATTTTCATGCAGATAGCGGTGTAGATATTTCCATGTTCGAACAGATAGCGGTGTAGATATTTCCATGTTCATACAGATAGCGGTGTAGATATATCCATTTTTATACAGATAGCATAGAAGATGTATGCATGTTTACACAGATAGCGGTGTAGATATTTCCATGTTCACACAGATAGCGGTGTAGATATTTCAATGTTCATCCAGAAGGCTGTGTAGATATATCCATGTTCATACAGATAGCTGTGTAGATATTTCCATGTTATTACAGATAGTGCTGTAGATATTTCCATGTTCATACAGATGGCGGAGTAGCTATTTCCATGTTCATACAGATAGCGGTGTAGATATTTCCGTGTTCGTACAGATTGCGGTGTAGATATTTCCATGTTAATACTGATAGCGGTGCTTATATTTCCATGTGTATACAGGTAGCGGTGTAGGTATGTCCATGTTTATACAGATAGTGGTGTAGATATTTCCATGTTTATACAGATAGCGGTGAAGATATTTCCAAGTTTATACAGATAGCGGTGTAGATATCTCCATCTTAATACAGATGGCGGTGTAGATATTTATATGTTCATACAGATGGTGGTGCAGATATTTCCTTGTTCATACAGATGGCGGTGTAGATATTTCCATGTTTATAGATATAGTGGTGTAGTTATTTCCATGTGTAAAGAGATAGCTTTGTAGATATTTCCATGTATATGCTGATAGCTGGGTAGATATTTCCATTTTCATGCAGATAGCGGTGTAGATATTTCCATGTTCAAACAGATAGTGGTGTAGACATTTCCATGTTCATACAGATAGCGGTGTAGATATTTCCATGTTTATACAGATAGCGGTGTAGATATTTCCATGTTTATACAGATAGCGGTGTAGATATCTCCATCTTAATACAGATGGTGGTTTAGATATTTATAGGTTCATACACATGGCGGTGCAGATATTTCCATGTTCATACAGATGGCGGTGTAGATATTTCCATGTGTATAGAGACAGCGGTGTAGTTATTTCCATGTGTAAAGAGATAGCTGTGTAGATATTTCCATGTATATGCAGACAGCTATGTAGATATTTCCATTTTCATGCAGATAGCGGTGTAGACATTTCCATGTTCAAACAGATAGCGGTGCAGATATTTCCATGTTCATACAGATAGTGGTGTAGATATTTCCATGTTTATTCAGATAGTGGTGAAGATATTTCCAAGTTTATACAGTTAGCGGTGTAGATATCTCCATCTTAATACAGATGGCGGTGTAGATATTCATATGTTCATACAGATGGTGGTGCAGATATTTCCATGTTCATACAGATGGCGGTGTAGATATTTCCATGTTTATAGATATAGTGGTGTAGTTATTTCCATGTGTAAAGAGATAGCTTTGTAGATATTTCCATGTATATGCAGATAGCGGTGTAGATATTTCCATTATCATGCAGATAGCGGTGTAGATATTTCCATGTTCATACAGATAGCGGTGTAGATATTTCCATGTTCATACAGATAGCGGTGTAGTTATTTCCATGTTCATTCATATGGCTGTGTAGATATATCCATGTTCATACAGATGGCGGTGAACTTATTTCCATGTTCATACAGATAGCGGTGTAGATATTACCATGTTCATAGAGATAGCGGTGTAGATATTTCCATGTTCATACAGATGGCGGTGTAGATATTTTCATGTTTATACAGATAGCGGTGTAGATATCTCCATCTTAATACAGATGGCGGTGTAGATATTTATATGTTCATACAGATGGCGGTGGAGATATTTCCATGTTCATACAGATGGCGGTGTAGATATTTCTATGTTTATAGACATAGCGGTGTAGTTATTTCCATGTGTAAAGAGATAGCTGTGTAGATATCTCCATGTATATGCAGATAGCGGTGTAGATATTTCCATTTTCATGCAGATAGCGGTGTAGATATTTCCATGTTCTAACCGATAGCGGTGTAGATATTTCCATGTTCATACAGATAGCGGTGTAGATATATCCATGTTCATCCAGATGGCTTTGTAGATATATCCATGTTCATGCAGATGGCGTTGATGATATTTCCATGTTCATACAGATAGCGGTGTAGATATTTCCATGTTCATACAGATAGCGGTCTAGATATTTCCATGTTCATACAGATAGCGGTGTAGATATTTCCATGTTCATACAGATAGCGGTCTAGATATTTCCATGTTCATACAGATGGCGGTGTAGATATTTCTATGTTTATAGAGATAGCGGTGTAGTTATTTCCATGTGTAAAGTGATAGCTGTGTAGATATTTCCAAGTATATGCAGATAGCTGTGTAGATATTTCCATTTTCATGCAGATAACGGTGTAGATATTTCCATGTTCAAACAGATAGCGGTGTAGATATTTCCATGTTCGTAAAGATAGCGGTGTAGATATATCCATGTTCATCCAGATGGCTTTGTAGATATATCCATGTTCATGCAGATGGCGTTGATGATATTTCCATGTTCATACAGATAGCGGTGTAGATATTTCCATGTTAATACAGATTGCGGTGTAGATATTTCCATGTTCGTACAGATAGCGGTGTAGATATTCCCTTGTTGATACATATAGCGGTGTAGATATTTCCATTTTCATCGAGATGGCAGTGTAGATATATCCATGTTCGTACAGATGGCGGTGAAGATATTTCCATGTTCATACAGATGGCGGTGTGGATATTTCCGTGTTCATACAGATAGCAGTGCTGATATTTCCATGTTTATGCAGGTAGCGGTGTAGATATTTCCATGTTTTTACAGATAGCGGTGTAGATATTTCCATGTTTATACAGATAGTGTTGTAGATATTTCAATGTTTATACAAATAGAGGTGTAGATATCTCCATCTTAATACAGATGGCGGTGTAGATATTTATATGTTCATACAGATGGCGGTGCAGATATTTCCATGTTCATACAGATGGCGGCGTAGATATTACCATGTTCATACAGATAGCGGTGTAGTTATTTCCATGTGTAAAGAGATAGCTATGTAGATATTTCCATGTATATGCAGATAGCTGAGTAGATATTTCCATTTTCATGCAGATAGCGGTGTAGAGATTTCCATGTTCAAACAGATAGCGGTGCAGATATTTCCATGTTCATACAGATAGCGGTGTCGATATTTCCATGTTTATACAGATAGCGGTTAAGATGTATGCATGTTGACACAGATAGCTGTGTAGATATTTCCATGTTCATCCAGATGGCTGTGTAGTTATTTCCATGTTCATACAGATAGCGGTGTAGATATCTCCATCTTAATACAGATGGCGGTGAAGATATTTCCATGTTCATACAGATAGCGGTGTAGATATTTCCAAGTTCATACAGATAGTGGTGTAGATATTTCCATGTTCATACAGATAGCGGTGTAGCTATTTCCATGTCCATGCAGATAGCGGTGTAGATATTTCCATGTTCATCCAGATGGCTGAGTAGACATATCCATGTTCATACAGATGGCGGTGAAGATATTTCCATTTTCATACAGATAGCGGTGTAGATATTTCCATGTTCATACAGATAGTGGTGTAGATAATTCCATGTTCATACAGATAGCGGTGTAGTTATTTCCATGTGTAAAGAGATAGCTGTGTATATATTTCCATGTATATTCAGATAGGTGTGTAGATATTTCCATTTTCATGCAGATAGCGGTGTAGATATTTCTTAGTTCAAAACGATAGCGGTGAAGACATTTCCATGTTCATACAGATAGCGGTGTAGAAATTTCCATGTTTATACAGATAGCGGTGAAGATGTTTGCCTGTTTACAGAGATAGCGGTGTAGATATTTCCATGTTCATACAGATAGCGGTGTAGATATATGCATGTTCATCCAGATGGCTTTGTATATATATCCATGTTCATGCAGATGGCGTTGAGGATATTTCCATGTTCATACAGATAGCGGTGTAGACATTTCCATGTTCATACAGATAGCGGTCTAGATATTTCCATGTTCATACAGATAGCGGTGTAGATATTTCCATGTTCATACAGATAGCGGTGTAGTTATTTCCATGTTTATCCATATGGCTGTGTAGATATATCCATGTTCATACAGATGGCGGTGAAGATATTTCCATGTTCATACAGATAGCGGTGTAGATATTACCATGTTCATACAGATAGCGGTGTAGATATTTCCATGTTCATACAGATAGCGGTGTAGATATTTCCATGTTTATACAGATAGCGGTGTTGATATCTCCATCTTAATACAGATGGCGGTGTAGATATTTATATGTTCATACAGATGGCGGTGGAGATATTTCCATGTTAAAACAGATGGCAGTGTAGATATTTCTATGTTTATAGAGATAGCGGTGTAGTTATTTCCATGTGTAAAGAGATAGCTGTGTAGATATTTCCATGTATATGCAGATAGCTGTGTAGATATTTCCATTTTCATGCAGATATCGGTGTAGATATTTCCATGTTCAAACAGATAGCGGTGTAGATATTTCCATGTTCATACAGATAGCGGTGTAGATATTTCCATGTTCATCCAGATGGCTGTGTAGATATATCCATGTTCATACAGATAGCGGTGTAGATATTTCCATGTTCATACAGATAGTGCTGTAGATATTTCCATGTTCAAACAGATAGCGGTGTAGCTATTTCCATGTTCATACAGATAGCGGTGTAGATATTTCCATGTTCATACAGATTGCGGTGTAGATATTTCCATGTTAATACAGATAGCGGTGCTTATATTTCCATGTTTTTACAGGTAGCGGTGTAGATATTTCGATGTTTATACAGATAGCGGTGTAGATATTTCCATGTTTATACAGATAGCGGTGAAGATATTTCCAAGTTTGTACAGATAGCGGTGTAGATATCTCCATCTTAATACAGTTGGCGGTGTAGATATTTATGTGTTCATACAGATGGTGGTGCAGATATTTCCATGTTCATACAGATGGCGGTGTAGATATTTCCATTTTTATAGATATAGAGGTGTAGTTATTTCCATGTGTAAAGAGATAGCTTTCTAGACATTTCCATGTATATGCAGATAGCTGTGTAGATATTTCCATTTTCATGCAGATAGCGGTGTAGATATTTCCACGTTCATACAGATAGCGGTGTAGATATCTCCATCTTAATACAGATGGTGGTGAAGATATTTCCATGTTCATACAGATAGCGGTGTAGATATTTCCAAGTTCATACAGATAGTGGTGTAGATATTTCCATGTTCATACAGATAGCGGTGCAGCTATTTCCATGTCCATGCAGATAGCGGTGTAGATACTTCCATGTTCATCCAGATGACTGAGTAGATATACCCATGTTCATACAGATGGCGGTGAAGATATTTCCATGTTCATACATATTGCGGTGTAGATATTTCCATGTTCATACAGATAGTGGTGTAGATATTTCCATGTTCATACAGATAGCGGTGTAGTTATTTCCATGTGTAAAGAGATAGCTGTGTAGATATTTCCATGTATATTCAGATAGGTGTGTAGTTATTTCCATTTTCATGCACATAGCGGTGTAGATATTTCTAAGTTCAAAAAGATACCGGTGAAGACATTTCCATGTACATACAGATAGCGGTGTAGAAATTTCCATGTTTATACAGATAGCGGTGAAGATGTTGGCCTGTTTACAGAGATAGCGGTGAAGATATTTCCATGTTCATACAGATAGCGGTGTAGATATATCCATGTTCATCCAGATGGCTTTGTAGATATATCCATGTTCATGCAGATGGCGTTGAAGATATTTCCATGTTCATACAGATAGCGGTGTAGATATTTCCATGTTCATACAGATAGCGGTCTAGGTATTTCCGTGTTCATACAGATAGCGGTGTAGATATTTCCATATTCATACAGATAGCGGTGTAGTTATTTCCATGTTCATCCATATGGCTGTGTAGATATATCCATGTTCATACGGATGGCGGTGAAGATATTTCCATGTTCATACAGATAGCGGTGTAGATATTTCTATGTTCATACAGATAGCGGTGTAGATATTTCCATGTTTATACAGATATCGGTGTAGATATCTCCATCTTCATAAAGATGGCGGTGTAGATATTTATATTTTCATACAGATGGCGGTGGAGATATTTCCATGTTCATACAGATGGTGGTGTAGATATTTCTATGTTTATAGAGATAGCGGTGTAGTTATTTCCATGTGTAAAGAGATAGCTGTGTAGATATTTCCATGTATATGCAGATAGCTGTGTAGATATTTCCATTTTCATGCATATAGCGGTGTAGATATTTCCATGTTCAAACAGATAGCGGTGTAAATATTTCCATGTTCATACAGATAGCGGTGTAGATATTTCCATGTTCATCCAGATGGCTGTGTAGATATATCCATGTTCATACAGATAGCGGTGTAGATATTTCCATGTTCATACAGATAGTGTTGTAGATATTTCCATGTTCAAACAGATAGCGGTGTTGATATTTCCATGTTCATAGAGATAGCGGTGTAGATATTTCCATGTTTATACAGATAGCGGTGTAGATATTTCCATGTTTATACAGATAGCGGTGTAGATATGTCCATCTTAATACAGATGGCGGTGTAGATATTTATATGTTCATACACATGGCGGTGCAGGTATTTCCATGTTCATACAGATGGCGGTGTAGATATTTCCGTGTTTATACAGATAGCGGTGTAGTTATTTCCATGTGTAAAGAGATAGCTGTGTAGATATTTCCATGTATATGCAGATAGCTGTGTAGATATTTCCATTTTCATGCAGATAGCGGTGTAGATATTTCCATGTTCAAACAGATAGCGGTGCAGATATTTCCATGTTCATACAGATAACGGTGTAGATATTTCCATGTTTATACAGATAGCGGAGAAGATGTATGCATGTTTACACAGATAGCGGTGAAGATATTTCCATGTTCATACAGATAGTGGTGTAGATATTTCCATGTTCATCCAGATGGCTGTGTAGTTATTTCCATGTTCACACAGATGGCGGTGAAGATATTTCCATGTTCATACAGATAGCGGTGTAGATATTTCCATGTTCATACAGATAGCGGTGTAGATATTTCTATGTTCATACAGATAGCGGTGCTGATATTTCCATGTTCATCCAGATTGCTGTGTAGATATATCCATGTTCATACAGATGGCAGTGAAGATATTTCCATGTTCATACAGATAGCGGTGTAGATATTTCCATGTTCATACAGATAGCGGTGTAGATATTTCCATTTTCATACAGATAGCGGTGCTGATATTTCCATGTTCATACATCTAGCGGTGTAGATATTTCCATGTTTATACAGATAGCGGTGTAGATATTTCCATGTTTCTACAGAGAGCGGTGTAGATATATCCATGTTTATACAGATAGCGGTGTAGGTATCTCCATCTTAATACAGATAGCGGTGTAGATATTTATATGTTCCTACAGATGGCGGTGCAGCAATTTCCATGTTCATACAGATGGCGGTGTACATATTTCCATGTTTATAGAGATAGCCGTGTAGTTATTTCCATGTGTAAAGAGATAGCTTTGTAGATATTTCCATGTATATGCAGATAGCTGTGTAGATATTTCCATTTTCATGCAGATAGCGGTGTAGATATTTCCATGTTCAAACAGATAGCGGTGTTGATATTTCCATGTTCATACAGATAGCGGTGCTGATATTTCCATGTTTATACAGGTTGCGGTGTAGCTATTTCCATGTTTATACAGATAGCGGTGTAGATATTTCCATGTTTATACAGAAAGCGGTGTAGATATCTCCATCTTAATACAGATGGCGGTGTAGATATTTATATGTACATACAGATGGCGGTGCAGATATTTCCATGTTCATACAGATGGCGGTGTAGATATTTCCATGTTCATACAGATAGCGGTGTAGTTATTTCCATGTGTAAAGAGATAGGTTTGTAGATATTTAAATGTATATGCAGATAGCTGTGTTGATATTTCCATTTTCATGCAGATAGCTGTGTAGATATTTCCATGTTCAAACAGATAGCGTTGTAGATATTTCCATGTTCATCCAGATAGCGGTGTAGATGTTTCCATGTTTATACAGATAGCGGTTAATATATATGCATGTTTACACAGATAGCTGTGTAGATATTTCCATGTTCATCCAGATGGCTGTGTTGATATATCCATGTTCATACAGATAGCGGTGTAGATATTTCCATGTTCATGCAGATAGCGGTGTAGATATTTCCATGTTCAACCAGATGGCTGTGTAGATATATGCATGTTCTAACAGATGGCGGTGAAAATATTTCCATGTTCAGATAGCGGTGTAGATGTTTCCATGTTCATACAGATAGCGGTGTAGATATTTCCATGTTCATACAGATAGCGGTGTAGATATTTCCATGTTTATACAGATAGCGGTGAAGATATATGCATGTTTACACAGATAGCGGTGTAGATGTTTCCATGTTCATCCAGATGGCTGTGTTGATATATCCATGTTCATACAGATAGCGGTGTAGATATTTCCATGTTCATACAGATAGTGGTGTAGATATTTCCATGTTCATACAGATAGCGGTGTAGCTCTTTCCATGTTCATGCAGATAGCGGTGTAGATATTTCCATGTTCATACAGATGGCTGTGTTGATATATGCATGTTCTAACAGATGGCGGTGAAGATATTTCCATGTTCAGATAGCGGTGTTGATATTTCCATGTTCATACAGATAGTGGTGTAGATATTTCCATGTTCATACAGATAGCGGTGTAGCTATTTCCATGTTCATACAGATATCAGTGTAGATATTTTCATTTTCATACAGATAGCGGTGTAGTTATTTCCATGTTCATCCTTATGGCTGTGTAGATATATCCATGTTCATACAGATGGTGGTGAAGATATTTCCATGTTCATACAGATAGCGGTGTAGATATTTCCATGTTCATACAGATAGCGGTGTAGATATTTCCATGTTTATACAGATAGTGGTGAAGATTTCTCCATCTTAATACAGATGGCGGTGTAGATATTTATATGTTCATACAGATGGCGGTGTAGATATTTCCATGTTTATAGAGATAGCGGTGTAGTTATTTACATGTGTAAAGAGATAGCTGTGTAGAAATTTCCATGTATATGCAGATAGCCGTGTAGATATTTCCATTTTCATGCAGATAGCGGTGTAGATATTTCCATGTTCAAACAGATAGCGGTGTAGATATTTCCATGTTGGTACAGATAGCGGTGAAGATATATCCATGTTTATACAGATAGCGGTGAAGATGTATGCATGTTTACACTGATAGCGGTGTAGATATTTCCATGTTCATACAGATAACGGTGTAGATATTTCGATGTTCATCCGGAAAGCTGTGTAGATATATCCATGTTCAAACAGATAACGGTGTAGATATTTCCATGTTCATACAGATAGTGCTGTAGATATTTTCATGTTCAAACAGATGGCGGTGTAGCTATTTCCATGTTCATACAGATAGCGGTGTAGATATTTCCATGTTCGTACAGATTGCGGTGTAGATATTTCCATGTTAATACAGATAGCGTTGCTTATATTTCCATGTTTATACAGGTAGCGGTGTAGATATTTCCATGTTTATACAGATTGCGGTGCAGATATTTCCATGTTTATACAGATAGCGGTGAATATATTTCCAAGTTTGTACAGATAGCGGTGTAGATATCTCCATCTTAATACAGATGGCGGTGTAGATATTTATATGTTCATACAGATGGTGGTGCAGATATTTCCATGTTCATACAGATGGCGGTGTAGATATTTCCATGTTTATAGATTTAGTGGTGTAGATATTTCCATGTTTATAGAGTTAGTGGTGTATATATTTGCATATTTATACAAATAGCGGTGTAGATATTTCCGTGTTCATACAGATGGCGGTGTAGATATTTCCATGTTTATAGAGATAGTGGTGTAGATATTTCCACATTTGTACCGATTGCGGTGTAGATATTTCCATGTTTAAAGAGATGGCGGTGTAGATATTTCCGTGTTTATACAGATAGCGGTGAAGATATTTCCATGTTTATCCAGATAGCAGTGTTGATATTTCCATGTTTATACAGATAGCGGTGTTGATATTTCCATGTTTATACAGATGGCAGTGTAGATAATTCCATGTTTATAGATATAGCGGTGTACGTATTTCCATGTTTATAGAGATAGCGGCGTAGATATTTCCACGTTTTTGCAGATAGCGGTGTAGATATTTCCATGTTTATACAGAGAGCACGGTAGATATTTAGATGTTTATAGAGATAGCGGTGTAGATATTTCCCTGTTTTACAGATAGCAATGTAGATATTTCCATGTTTATACAGATAGCGGTGCAGATATTTCCATGTTTATAGAGATAGCAGTGTAGTTATTTCCAAGTTTATACAGATAACGGTGTAGATATTTCCATGTTTAAACAGATAGCAGTGTAGATATTTCTGTGTTTATACAGATAGCGGAGTAGGTATTTCCATCTTTACCCATATAGCGGCGTAGACATTTCCATGTTTACACAGATAGAATTGTAGATATATCCATGTTTATAGAGATGGCCGTGTAGACATTTCCATGTTTATACAGATAGTGGTGAAGATTTTTCCATGTTTATACAGATAGCGGTGTAGATATATCCATCTTTATATGGTTGGCGATGTAGATATTTCCATGTTCATACAGATGGCGTTGTAGATATTTCCATGTTTATAGAGATGGCAATCTAGATATTTCCATGTTTACAGAGATAGCAGTGTACTTATTTACATGTTTATAGAGATAGTGGTGTGGATACTTCCATGTTTATACAGATAGTGGTGTAGATATTTCCATGTTTATACAGATCGCGGTGTAGATATTTCCATGTTTGTGCAGATAGCGGTGTAAATATTTTCATGTTTATACAGATAGCGGTGTAGATATTTCCATGTTTATAGAGATAGCGGCGTAGATATTTCCACGTTTTTGCAGATAGCGGTGTAGATATTTCCATGTTTATACAGAGAGCACGGTAGATATTTAGATGTTTATAGAGATAGCGGTGTAGATATTTCCCTGTTTTACAGATAGCAATGTAGATATTTCCATGTTTATACAGATAGCGGTGCAGATATTTCCATGTTTATAGAGATAGCAGTGTAGTTATTTCCAAGTTTATACAGATAACGGTGTAGATATTTCCATGTTTAAACAGATAGCAGTGTAGATATTTCTGTGTTTATACAGATAGCGGAGTAGGTATTTCCATCTTTACCCATATAGCGGCGTAGACATTTCCATGTTTACACAGATAGAATTGTAGATATATCCATGTTTATAGAGATGGCCGTGTAGACATTTCCATGTTTATACAGATAGTGGTGAAGATTTTTCCATGTTTATACAGATAGCGGTGTAGATATATCCATCTTTATATGGTTGGCGATGTAGATATTTCCATGTTCATACAGATGGCGTTGTAGATATTTCCATGTTTATAGAGATGGCAATCTAGATATTTCCATGTTTACAGAGATAGCAGTGTACTTATTTACATGTTTATAGAGATAGTGGTGTGGATACTTCCATGTTTATACAGATAGTGGTGTAGATATTTCCATGTTTATACAGATCGCGGTGTAGATATTTCCATGTTTGTGCAGATAGCGGTGTAAATATTTTCATGTTTATACAGATAGCGGTGTAGATATTTCCATGTTTATACAGATAGCGCTGTAGATATTTCCATCTTTATACAGATGGCATTGTAGATATTTCCATGTTTGTACAGAAGGCCGTATAGATATTTCCATGCTTATACAGGTGGCAGTGTAGATATTTCCATGTTTATAGAGATGAAGGTCTAGATATTTCCATGTTTATACAGATAGCGGTGTAATTATTTCCATGTTTATTGAGATAGCATTGAAGATATTTCCATGTTTATACAGATAGTGGGGTAGATATTTCCATGTTCAAATGGATAGCGGTGTAGATATTTCCATGTTCATACAGATAGCGGTGTAGATTTTTCCATTTTCATACAGATGGCGGTGTAGATAATTCCATGTTCTTACAGATGGCGGTGTAGATATTTACATGTTTATACAGATAGCGGTGAAGATATTTCCATGTTTATACTGAGAGCAGTGTAGTCATTTCCAAGTTTTTAGTGATAGCGGTGTAGATATTTCCATGTTTATAGAGATAGCAGTGTAGTTATTTCCATGTTTAAACAGATAACAGTGTAGATATTTCCATGTTTATGCAGATAGAGGTGTAGATATTTCTCTGTTTACACAGATAACAGTGTAGATATTTCCATGATCATACAGATGGCGGTGTAGATAATTCCATTTTGATACAGATGGCGGTGTAGATGTTTCCATGTTTATACAGATGACGGTGTAGATATTTCCATGTTTATACAGATGTCGGTGTAGATATTTCCATGTTTATAGAGATAGCGATGTCGATATTTCCATGTTTACACAGATAGCGGTGTAGATATTTCAATGTTTATATAGATAGCGGTGTAGATATTTCCATGTTTATTCAGATAGCGGTGTAGATATTTCCATGTTTATATAGATAGCGGTGAAGATATTTCCCTGTTTTACAGATAGCAGTGTAGATATTTCCATGTTCATACTGATAGAGGTGTAGATTTTTCCATGTTCCTACAGATGTCGGTGAAGATATTTCCATGTTGATACAGATGGCGGTGTATATATTTCCATGTTGATACAGATGGCAGTGTAGATAATTCCATGTTCTTACAGATGGCTGTGTTGATATTTCCATGTTCATGCAGATGGCGGTGTAGATATTTCCATGTTTATACAGATAGCGGTGTATATATTTAAATGTTCAAACAGATAGCGGTGTAGATATTTCCATGTTTACAGAGATGGCGGTGTAGATATTTCCTTCTTTATAGAGATAGTGTTGTAGATATTTCCATGTTTATACAGATAGCGGAGTAGATATTGCCATGCTTCTACAGATAGCGGTGTAGATATTTCCATGTTTATACAGATGGCATTGTGGATTTTTCCATGTTTATAGATATAGCGGGGTAGATATTTCAGTGTTTATAGAGATAGCGGTGTAGATATTTCCATGTTTTTACAGATAGCGGTGCAGATATTTCCATGTTTATACAGATAGCAATGTAGATATTTCCATGTTTATAGAGATAGCGGTGTCAATATTTCCAGGTTTACACAGATAGCAGTGAAGATATTTACAAGTTTATACAGATAGCGGTGTAGATATTTCCATCTTTATACAGATAGCGGTGTAGATATTTCCATGTTTATACAGATAGCGTTATAGATATTTCCATGTTTGTAGAGATAGCAGGGTATTTATTTCCATGTTTATACAGATATCGGTGTAGATATTTCCATGTTTATACATATAGCAGTGCAGATATTTCTGTGTTTATACAGATAGCCGTGTAGATATTTCCATCATCATTCAGCTGGCGGTGTAGATATTTGCAAGCTGATACAGATGGCGGTGTAGATATTTCCAAGTTTATAGAGATGGCGTACAGATATTTCCATGTTCTCACCGACGGCGGTGTAGATATTTCCATGTTTATAGAGATGGCGGAGTAGATATTTCCATGTTTATACACTTAACGCTGTAGATATTTCCATGTTTATTCAGATAGCAGTGTAGA
The DNA here is from genome assembly GCF_029281585.2 of Gorilla gorilla gorilla. NCBI lineage: Eukaryota > Metazoa > Chordata > Mammalia > Primates > Hominidae > Gorilla > Gorilla gorilla. Next base: position 148,622,836 of record NC_073232.2, read on the forward strand.
TATTTCCATGTTTATACAAATAGCGGTGTAGATATTTCCATGTTTATAGAGATAGTGGTGTAGATATTTCCATGTTTATAGAGATAGTGGTGTACATATTTCCATGTTTATAGAGATAGTGGTGTAGTTATTTCCATGTTTATAGAGGTAGCGGTGTAGATATTTCCCTGTTTCACAGAAAGCATTGTAGATATTTCCATGTTTATACAGATAGCGTTGTAGATATTTCCATGTTTATACAGATGGCAGTGTAGATATTTCCATGTTTATGGAGATGGCGGTGTAGATATTTCCTTGTTTATACAGATAGCGGTGTAAATATTTTGATGTTGATAGAGATAGGGTTGTAGATATTTCCATGTTCATACAGATAGCGGTGTAGATATTTCCATGTTCATACAGTTGACGTTGTTGATATTTCCATGTTCATACCGAGGGCGGTGTAGATATTTTCATCTTCATACAGACGGCGGTGAAGATATTTGCATGTTCATACAGATGGCGGTGTAGATATTTCCATGTTCATACAGAAGTCGGTGTAGATATTTCCATATTCACACAGATGTCTGTGTAGATATTTCCATGTTCATACAATTGACGTTGTTGATATTTCCATGTTCATACCGAGGGCGGTGTAGATATTTCCATGTTTATAGAGATGGCGGCGTAGTTATTTCCAAGTTTATACAGATGGCAGTGTAGATATTTCCATGTTCATACAGATAGCGGTGTAGATATTTCCATGTTTATGGAGATATCAGTGTAGATATTTCCATGTTTATACAGATAGCGGTGTAGATATTTCCATCATTACACAGACAGCGGTGTAGATATTTCCATGTTTATACAGAGAGCTTTGTAGATATTTCCATGTTTATTGAGTTAGCGGTGTAGATATTTCCATGTTTTACAGATAGCAGAGTAGATATTTCCATGTTTATACAGATAGCAGTGTAGACATTTCCATGTTTATACCGATAGCGGTGTAGATATTTCTGTGTTTATACATATAACGGTGTAGATATTTCCATGATCATACAGATGGCGGTGTGGATATTTCCATTTTGATACAGATTGGGTATAGATATTTTCATGTTTATACAGATGACGGTGTAGATATTTACATGTTTATAGACATGGCGGTGTAGATATTTCCATGTTTTTACACTTAGCAGTGTCGATATTTCCATGTTTATGGAGATATCGGTGTAGGTATTTCCATGTTTATGGAGAGAGCGTTGTGGATATTCCCATGTTTATACAGATATCAGTGTAGATATTTCCCTGTTTTACAGAGAGCAGTGTAGATATTTCCATGTTTATTCAGATAGCGGTGTAGATATTTCCATGTACATACAGATAGCGGTGTAGATATTCCCATGTTTATTCAGATGGCAATGTAGATATTTACATGTTTATAGGGATGGCGGTGTAGATATTTCCTTGTATTGACAGATAGCTGTGTAGATATTTCCATTTTTATACAGATAGCCCTGATGATATTTCCATGATTATACAGATAGTGGTGTAGATATTTCCATTTTTATACAGATAGCGGTGTAGATACTTCCATGTTTATACAGATAGCGGTGTAGATATGTCCATGTTTATGGAGATGGCATTATAGTTATTTACTTGTTTATACAGATGGTGGTGTAGATATTTCCATGTTCATACAAATAGCGGTGTAGATATTTCCATATTTATACACATGACGGTGTAGATATTTCCATGTGCATACAGATGGCGGTGTAGATATTTCAATGTTTATAGAGATGACGGTGTAGATATTTCCATGTTTATACAGATGGCGGTGTAGATATTTCCATGTTTATACACATAGCGGTGTAGATATTTCCATGTTTATACACATTGCGGTATTGATATTTCTATGTTTACAGAGATATTGGTGTAGATATTTCCATGTTTATAGAGATAGTCGTGTAGATATTTCCATGTTTATAGAGATAGCGGTGTAGATAATTCCCTGTTTCACAGACAGCAGTGTAGATATTGCCATGTTTATTCAGATAGAGGTGTAGAAATATCCATGTTTATAGAGATAGCGGTGTAATTATTTCCATGTTTATAGAGATGGCGGTGGAGATATTTCCATGTTTATAGAGATGGCGGTGTAGATATTTCCATGTTTATACAGATGGCGGTGTAGGTATTTCCATGTTTATAGAGATAGCGGTGTAGGTATTTCCATGCTTATACAGATAGCGGTGTAGATATTTCCATGTTCATACAGATAGCGTTGTAAATATTTCCATGTTTATACAGATAGCGGTGTAGATATTTCCATGTTTATAGAGATAGCGTTTTAGATATTTCCATGTTTATACATATAGCGGTATAGATATTTCCATGTTTAAACAGTTGGCAGTGTAGATATTTCCATGTTTATACAGGTGGCGGTGTAGTTATTTCCATATTCATTCAGATGGCATTGTAGATATTTCAATGTTTATAGAGATGGCGGTGTAGATATTTCCATGTTTATACAGATGGTGCTGTAGATATTTCCATGTTTATAGAGATAGCGGTATAGATATTTCCTTGTTGATACACATAGCGGTGTAGATATTTCCATGTTTATAGAGATAGCGGTGTAGATATTTCCATGTTTATAGAGATAGCTTTGTAGATATTTCCATGTTTATAGAGATAGCGTTGTAGATATTTCCATGTTTATACAAATAGCAGTGTAGGTATTTCAATGTTTATAAAGATTGCAGTGTAGATATTTCAATGTTTATAGAGATAGCGGTGTAGATATTTCCCTGTTTTACAGGTAGCAGTTTTGATATTTCCATGTTTATAGAGATAGCGGTGTAGATATTTCCATGTATATACAGATAGCTGTGTAGATATTTCCATGTTCATACAGATGGCGGTGTAGATATTTCCATCTTTATAGAGATGGCAGTGTAGATATTTCCATCTTAATACAGATAGAGTTGTAGATATTTCCATGTTTAAACAGATTGCGGTGTAGATATTTCCATCTTTATAGAAATTGCGCTGTAGATATTTCCATGTTCATACAGATGGCGGTGTAGATATTTCCATGTTTATATAGATGGCGGTGTAGATATTTCCATCTTAATACAGATAGCAGTGTAGATATTTCCATGTTTATACAGATGGCGGTGTAGATATTTTCGTGTCGATACAGATGGCGGTGTAGGTCTTTCCATGATTATAGAGATAGCGTTGTAGATATTTCCATGTTGATAGAGATAGCGGTGTTGATATTTCCATGTATATACAGATAGCGGTGTAGATATTTCCATGTTCATACAGATAGCGGTGAAGATATTTCAATGTTCATACAGATGGCGTTGTAGATAATTCCATGTTCATACAGATGGTGGTGTAGATATTTCCACGTTTATAGAGATAGCAGTGTAGATATTTCCATGTTTATACAAATAGCAGTGTAGGTATTTCAATGTTTATAAAGATAGCAGTGTAGATGTTTCAATGTTTATAGAGATAGCGGTGTAGATATTTCCCTGTTTTACAGGTAGCGGTTTAGATATTTCCATGTTTATGCAGATAGCAGTGTAGGTATTTCCATGTTTATAGAGATAGAGGTGTAGTTATTACCATGTTTATACAGATAACGGTGTTGATATTTCCATGTTTATGGAGATAGCGGTGTATATATTTCCATGTATATACAGATAGCGGTGTTGTTATTTCCATGTTTATACAGATGGCCCTGTAGATATATCCATGTTTATAGAGATGGTGGTGTAGTTATTTCCTTGTTTACACAGATAGCGGTGTAGATATTTCCATGTTCATACGGATAGCGGTTTAGATATTTCCATGTTTATAGAGATAGCGGTGTAGATATTTCCATGTTTGTTCAGATAGCGGTGTAGATATTTCCATGTTTATACAGGTAGCGCTTTAGATATTTCCATATTTATACAGTTATCGGTGCAGATATGTGAATTCATTAAACCTCTTTTTCTTTATAAATGACCCAGTCTTGGGTATGTCTTTATCAGCAGCATGAAAATTGACTAATACACTCACTGTCCATGAATGATACTCTGTTAGCCCATTTGCATAGTTATAAAGAAATACCTGAGGTTGGGTAATTAATAAAGAAATGAGGTTTATTTGGCTCCTTGTTCTGAAGGCTGTACGTGAAGCATAGTACTGGCACCTGCTTCCAGGGAGGGCCTCAGGAACCTTCCAATCATGGTGGAAGGTGAAGGGAAACCAGCATATCGCATGGTGAGAGAGGAAGCAAGAGAGACAGGGAGGAGGTGTCAGTCTCTTTTAAACAACCAGATATCGCATGAACTCACAGGGTAAGAACTCATTCATTACCAAGAGGACAGCACCAAGCCATTCAGGAGGCATCTATCTCCAACATTGGGGATCACATTTTAACGTGAGATTTGAAGGGGACAAACATCCAAACTATGTCAGATACCAAAGCTGACAATGCTTAGGATCTTTAGCTGTTCCAGGTTCTGGGAAAAGGGAGAGAGTTAGCTTCCCTCGTCTATGCTGTGCTACTCCATATTATATTAGTAATTATTGTTCTCTAAAGGTTCTTGAAAGCAAATAAACAAATGCAAGGCAAAACATATGAAATGCAAGGCAAAACATACGAAATGCAAGGCAAATGCATTAAAAACTTTTGAGTGTTAATATATAGGTTTTATTTTATCTTTTTAATGTCTTTTGCTTAACCAAATAGATTATGTAGTTTTGATTAACTGGCCATGAAATAGCTCTGCCTACATAGAATTTCTCATGAATAATTGGTTGTGGATACTTTTGTGTGTGACCCAAATCCTCCCTCAAAACTGAAGTTTGCCCAGCTATTGGGAGTGTTGGCAAATCATGCCTCTCAGCTGATTCTCTCTAGAATTTATTCTCAGGAGATCTAATTAATAACTTGTCAAGCTGATGTCCATCCTTGGGGACAACTCTTATCTGAAGAATGGCCAGTGAAAGGTATTAAAACTCCATACTCCTGCCTCAATTTAGGGCAACTCTGAAGGGTCACCCCTGCTTCTCAGCTCCCCCTTGAGATTAGCTGAGGTATTTGTTGTGACTGCCTCACATCTCAACTCCCTTTGTCCAATTCAGCTTTTTCGCCACAGTTGTTGGCTCCTAGGATTTTACCCAGTTAAATGTTCTCTACACAAATCTCTATCTCAAATCTGCTTTACAGGGAATGTGGCCTCAGACAGGTTTTCATTAGGTTCTGGACGTAACTCTCATTAGTCATTGATATGATTCGGCTGTGTCTCCACCCGAATCTCACCTTGATTGTAATTATCCCCGCATGTCAAGGATGGAGTCAGGTGGAGATAATTGAATCATAGGGGCGGGTTCCCCCTACTGTTCTCCTGGTAGCGAATAAGTCTCACGAGATCTGATGCTTTTAAAATGGGAGTTTCCCTACACAAGCTTTCTTCTCTGCTACCATTTAAGATGTGCCTTTGCTTCTTTTTTGCCTTCTGCTGTGACTGTGAGGCCTCCCCAGCCATGTGGAATTGTGAGTTCATTAAACCTCTTTCCTTTCTAAATTACCCGGTCTTGGGTATGACTTTATTAGCAGCATGAGAACAAACTAGTGCAGTCTGTTCTATAAGCCCAAGTCGGATCACAGAGTCCCGCTTTCCGTTTTTTTTTTCTAGCCCATATTTCTACTAAAACTTGACTCATATAGACTTAAAACAAAATAATTAAGCATGGCTAGTATTTATTTAATATTTTATACGTGTCAGGTACTGTATTTTGTAACTTATCTTTTAATAATCTTTCCAAATCTCTAAAAGGAGAATTCTGCTCTTTTATAGAGAAAATAAGGATGGCTCAATCTTTTGATTTTTATTACAAGCTTTATTTTGTATAACATATAATAAACTAAAAATATTGAAAGTTTAGAAACCATCAGCACACAATCGAGGTGATGGAAATATACTTCACCTCCAGTTTCCTGATGCCTCTTTATAATACATTTCTCTGGCCCCTCATTCCTGGCCCTTAAAAACCACCAAACTGCTTTCTGTCACTGGACAGTAATTTATACAGTCAAAAAATGTATATAAATAAAATTTTACACTATGCACTTTTTTGTCTGACATTTTATGTTTTTTTCTCTGCATATTTTACCTCTAGAGTCTGCCTTGTTTCACTTAGTATAGTTATTTTGAGATTCATTCATGTTATAGTATGTATCCATAATTAATTCGGATAAAGCAAGTTAATTCATTAATGTATTGATTGATATTTAGACTGTTTCTAGTTTGGGCTATTATGAATACATGTGCTATGAACATTTGTGTTGATATCATTATATGAACACCTACTTTTATCTCTCTTGGGTAAATACCCAGGAGTGCAATGGCTGAGTCTTACGGCAGAAGTACGTTTAACTTTTTAAGGGACTCTTAAACTGTTTTTCAAAGGTTACACTTTTTTGTATTCCCATCAGCAGTGTATGAGAGTTTCAGCTTCTCCACATCCAAGCCAGTGCTTGGCTGTTATCAGTCATGCTAATCTTAGCTATTTAAAAATAGATAGTGGCGTCTCATTTTGGTTTTAATTTGCATTGCCCTAAGCATTAATTATGTTGAGCATATGTGCTTATTTACCAATCAAATGTCTACTTTGTAATGTCTGTTCCAGTCTTTCACCCAAGTTTTAAATGGGGTTGTTTGTTTTTCATTATTAAATTTTGAGCTTTTAAAATATATTTTGATGCAAGCCTTTCATCAGATATATGAATTGCAAATATTTTCTCCCAGCCTGCAGCTTGTCTTTTCAGTCTCTTAATAGATTCTTTTGAAGAGCAGATTCTTTTTTTTAAATTTGATGAGTTCTTCTTATCAATATATTATTATATAAATCATGCTGTGGGGTCATATCAAAGAAAGCTTTGCCTGACTCAAAGTCCCAAATGTTTTCACATCTTCCCTCTCCTCTCCTTTGGGAACTGAGATTACACGTAAATTCAGTTACTTGAAATTTACTGTCTACTATTGCTCTGTTCATGTTTTTTAAAAATTTATTTTCTCTCTCTATTTTATTTTGAGAGGTGTCTATCTTTTCTTCTTTAATGACTAATGTGCTATCAGCCTACCATGTAGCTGGGACTACAGCCACATGCTACTATGCCCCGCTAATTTTTGTATTTTTAGTAGAGATGGGATTTCACCATATTGGTCAGGCTGGTCCTGAACTCCTGACTTCGTGATCCACCTGCCTCGGCCTCGCAAAATGCTGAGATTACAGGCGTGAGCCACTGCGCCCAGCCTCCTTTAGTGTATCTTGCATGTCTCTATTTTAGAACATATAGAATACTGTTTCAATAAGCATTTGAATGTTCTTAACTGATAACTCTGGCACCTTGATTTACTCTGGATCAGTTCTGACTCAGTGATTTTTCTCCTTATTATGAGCCACGTTCTTCTGTCTTTTGTTGTTACTGTTGTGTCTCTGCTAAACTGTGTCTGGATGTCAGATATGGTGACTTTTATCTTATTGAGTGCTGGAAGTATATATAAATATTCTTGATCTTTGTATTGGTATGTATTTAAGTTTAGTTGGAAAGAGTTTGACTCTTTTTGGTCTTGCTTTAAAAATTCATTAGGTGGGATCAGACCAGTTCTCATTTTAGAGCTAATCACTCCCAACTAGTGAGGCAAGATCCTTCTGGGTATCCCTGGGAATCTTGAGGTGTTTCTGGTTTGGCTGATAAAATAAGCACTATTACTGGACCTTGGTGAGCATGTGTACTGTTACTTTTCATCTTATCTGGGTGTTGTTTCCCCAACCGTAGGTACTTTTCTCTAGGCCTGTCCTAATAATTACTTAGCTATGTACTTTAGGGGGACCCTTTGCAGAGCTCTGGAGTTCTCTTTCTGTGCAGCCCCTTCTTCTCGGAAACCTTGTCCTGAGAGCTCATGTCAACATGGTTTCTGTGGACTCTCAGCTCTGTCCCCTCAGCTCAGGGAGAACAATGGGCTCCTCTTGGGCTTTTCTCCTGCAGTAGTGGGCTGGAAAACTTTCTCCAGGCATAAATTAGGGCAGTTGATAGGCTCACCTTGTTTGAGACTGACTTTACAGGGTCTTGCAAACTTTTGTGGCATACATTTTGGCCATTTTTTTGGTTGTTTCAGGAGGGAGAGAAAGTCTATTTCTTGTTACTCCATCATGGTCATTGCAGAAGTCAAACTAACTGATATTTATCAATACAGTCTGTTGCTACACATTGAACTTGCTTAAGATAATTTTTAGATGGCACAGAACTTTCTGTCCATTGAATGAGACTCTCTGCTTATTTTGCAAGTGCTCATTTGTATGGAGACATTTGTATGGAGAAACTTCAAAAAGTTTGTGGAAAAATGAAGTTAAAAGATAAACATTGAAAATGTGATCTTCAGTTTTCATCCCTAAAGAACTGATGGTCCTGGGAACTTAACAATGCCAATGCAGTCTCTTATACATTATTAACTTAAGAAAAATGGGTGCCCTTTCCACATTTGTTGAGATTGGGAAACAAAAAGAAGTCAGAAGGAGCCAAATCAGAGCTGTAAGGTGGATGCCTGACAATTTCCCATTGAGACTCTCACAAAATTGCCTTTGCTTGATGACAGGAATGAGCAGAAACATTGTGGTGTTAGAGGACTGTCTGCTAAAGCTTTCCCAGGTATTTTGCCCTAAAACTTTGGCTAACTTATTCAAAACACTCTCATGATATGCAGATATTATTGTTCTTTGACCTTCCACAAAGTCAACAAGCAAAATGCCTGGAATGTCCCCAAAAAACTGTTGCCGTGACCTTTGCTCTTGAGTGATCCCCTTTAGCTTTGACTGGACCACTTCCACCTTTGGCAGCCATTGCTTTGATTGTGTTTTGCCCTCAGGATCATACTGGGAAAGCCATGTTTTATCTTCTGTTACAATTCTTCAAAGAAATCCTTCAGGATCTTGACCCTAGTTCTTTAAAATTTCCATTGAGAGCTCTCCTCTTGTCTGCAGCTGATCTGAGCACAACACTTTTGGCACCCATGCAGTGGAAAGTTGGTTCAACTTTAATTTTTTAGTCAGAACTGTGTAAGCTGAACCAATTAAGATGTCTATGATGTTGGCTATTGTTTGTGCTGTTGATTTTCAGTCCTCTTCAATTAGGGCACAAACAAGATTAATTTTTTTCCTTGCAAATTGATATGGATGATCTGTCCCTGTGGACTTCATCTTCCACATCATCTCGTTTCTTCTTTAAAAAAGCTGTCCGCTTGTGAACTACTGATTTCTTTGGTGCAGTGTCCCCTCAAGCTTCTTGTAAAGCATCAGTGATTTCACCATTCTTTCACTCAAGCTTCATCATAATCTAATGTTTGTTCTTGCTTCAATTTTAGCAGAATTTACATTGCTCTGCTAGGGGCTCTTTTCAAACTAATGTCTACTCCTTCTTACTGTCTCAAACTAGATCCTGTTCAAACATGCTATAATAAATTAGTATGAGTTTATTTTGCTGCCAAAATTGAAACCTTTGCATAGTTTTTTTCATAATATACATTTTCCATGAACTTTTTAAGGCCTCTCATGTATCCACAGGTAGAGTGCCTTACCTATTCTGACTTCAGTCAATTATTCAAGACCTTTCCTTGTCAGTGATACATTAGAAAGGTAGAGTATTGAAAAATAAGAGTAGCTTCTGCTGATTAAGAAATACTATATCTTTTTCTACTTCTTTCTTTTTTTTTTTCTTTTTTTTTTTTGAGACAGCATCTTTCTCTGTCACCCAGGCTGGAGTGCAGTGGTGTGATCTCAGCTCACTGCAACCTCTGCCTCCCAGGGTAAAGTGATTCTCCTGCCTCAGCCTCCCGAGTAGCTGGGACTATAGGTGCCTGCCACCACACCCAGCTAATTTTTGTATTTTTAGTGGAGACAAGGTTTCACCATATTGGCCAGGCTGGTCTTGAACTCCTGACCTTGTGATCTGCCTGACTCGGCCTCCCAAAGCGCTGGGATTACAGTCATGAGCCACCGTAACTAGCTTTCTACTTCTTTCTTATTATTTTCCTCCTCTCTCATTCCTATATTCTCTCCTTTCTCCTACTTTCCTCCCCACTCCCTGTTTCCTTCCTTTCATCTTTCCTATTTTCAAGACTTAATATTTCTTGAACCTCCGATGTTATCATAGTATGTTATTTGTTTAATTTTCACATAACAATAATTGTTTAAATACAAATAATATTTATTTTCATCCCCATGTTATCAGTATAACAGTAAAGATGTGGAGAGGCCAGCTGGGCATGGTGGCTCAAGCCTGTAATCCCAGCACATTGGGAGGCCGAGGTGGGTGGATCACGAGGTCAGGAGATCGAGACCATCCTGGCTAACACGGTGAAACCCCATCTCTACTAAAAAATAGAAAAAATTAGCTGGGCGTGGTGGCGCGTGCCTGTAGTCCCAGCTACTCGGGAGGCTGAGGCAGGAGAATAGTGTGAACCCGGGAGGCAGAACTTGCAGTGAGCCAAGATCACACCACTGCACTCCAGCCTGGGTGACAGAGCGAGACTCTGTCTCAAAAAATAAATAAATAAATAAATGAAAATAAAATTAAAAAAATGATGTGGAGAGGCCAAACCAATGGCTCTTATATCCACGTTCTTTCTTCTAAATGATTTCACCTTAGTTTTGGTCTGCATCTCTAACCATAGCTAGTTGCAGTAGGACCTTCTATCTGGCCTTGCTGCTCTCATTTTTGGACCTCCTCACTGAAATCAAATTGATCTTTCTAAAATGCAAACCTGGTCTTAGTATTTTATTACTTAAAACCCATTGGTGGCTTTCCATGATTTATGGAATAAAGTCAAAATTCCTGTTTTTGCCCATGTTTCTGTGTGCCTCTCATCCCTACATTTACTGATTCCTGTGTGCCATAAATTGCCAGTTGTCCAGAGTTCATTCTCTTTTTGTACTTGGGAGGACTTCTGCATCCTGCAACTTTTCCCCTGAAACGTGCTTGGAAAATACCTACTCATTTTTTTCAGATTCAGGTTAGCTTTTTACTTCAGTTTCTTTTCCTGAAGCTTATACTGACTGCTCCATATGGCTTTGGGGATTAGCTACTCATTCCTTTGTGCCCTTTGTAGATACACATTTATCATGGAGTCTTTTTTTTTTTTTTTTTTTGAGACAGAGTCTCACTCTGTCACCAGGCTGGAGTGCAGTGGTGTGATCTCAGCTCACTGCAACCTTTACCTTCCAGGTTCAACTGATTCTCTTGCCTCAGCCTCCCAAGTAACTACAGGCGTGCACCACCGTGCCCAGCTAATTTTTGTATTTTTAGTAGAGACGGGGTTTCACTATGTTGGCCAGGATGGTCTCGATCTCTTGACCTCGTGATCTGCCCACGTTGGCCTCCCAAAGTGCTGGGATTACAGGCATGAACCACCACTCCCAATCAGTCATGCAGTCTTTATACTTACTTGTTTACTTGCCTGTGAGCTCACTGAATGCAGGGACTATTTCCTTGTTGCTCTAGCACCTACACCAGTACCTGGTATCCAGAAGCTGTATGCTAAATGTTTGTTGAGTGGCTGTTTGACTGAATGATTGTACTCCTAATTAGTAGATAGAAAGCCATGAACTTCCCAGTTCATCATTCTTTGTGCTCAATTCTGGTTTCTTTATTGTGTTCAAAAGAGTTCCTTAGTGACATAAAACTATGGAGCTAGTATGTCAGCTCATTTAAGCAATGATTGGTTTATGTATATAAGAGGCTTCAATAATTATATATTTTTATTTCAGTTTCAATAAATGATCAATTTATTAATTTTCTCTGTTTTGGCTGATTGTTCACATTTAATATCAAATAAAAGTGTTTTACTTAAAATTATTCATGCCAATTATGACAGTTAGGTGAATATTACTTTGATTTACATTCCAGTAGTAGTTTTGGTTGAACCCTGAATATGCTAAGACGTCCCTTTTCTTTTTTCTTATGAACAGGCTACTGTGTTTACATATATTATTAAAATCTTCTTTGAAAATACGAAGAGTGTTACATTTCTTATATTTAGTTCTCTGTGCTTCAGAATTCCTGTGATACTTGCACTTAAGTCCTTCTGAGCAGTTGATGTTGATATTTATGTGGTTAATTTCATGAAACGTGGTGGTTTTCATTTCTATCATTAATTTATACAGGAGATAGACTGTTTTCCAGGTGTAAGCTCAGTCATATAATTAGAAAATTTATAAGCAGAAAGGAGTTATTTGGTCTAACCCATTTATTCTACAGATAGAGAAATTAGAGTCCAGAAACTCTGTCTTCTTTAAAGTCTTACAGGTATTTAAGAAAAAAGAATAGACTTGAGGTTTCTGTGCTCTGAACCCAGTGATCTTGACACTGTAATGATCTTCATCCATATTATTCACAGAAGTAAATATAATCACATATTAAATAAGAAACAAAAATACTAAGGAGATATTATACTGAAAAATGAAATAATATTATCTTAATTATTTTGATCAGATTCAATCTATAGCAGCTTGAAGGCTAATAATTCCAATGATTCTCTGAATAAACCATTTTTCTAATAAGATTACAGGTTTTAGTAATCTAATTATTTTGACTGATGCAAATGTTACCCCGCCAGTCTGAAAAATGTGTTTATTTATATGTCATAAAGAATAATTTATTCCAAAAAGGCTAATTTTCAAAATATATGTATCTTCTGAAACTGTATCTATTTTTTCCCCACGTTTTCTAAATATATTTTAGAGGGCATTTGTAGATTTTCATGGTGCTGAAAAATTAAGGTATAATGGTCTCATGAAGGAGAATAATGTCATTTAGACATTGTAATTTTGGAGGATCACAATACTTTTTGGAATGTGGTTGTTGCAGCACTGGTCACTTATACTAATTATATAATAACATACTATACTAATGCAATAATATACCATATGAAATTATTCAGTGGTAAATTTGTCTTAAATCCTCTAGAATACTGCAAAGAAATAGTTTATATAAGAAAGAGTACCATAGCATATGTGAACACAATATTTCCTATTTTTTTCTTCTTTTTTATTTTTTTGAAGACAAGTTCTCACTCTGTTGCCCAGACTGGAGTTCAGTGCCATGTTCATAGTTCACTGCAACCTCAAACTCCCAAGCTCAAGTGATCCTCTTGATTCAGCCTCTGAAGTAGCTGTGCCTATAGGTGTGCACCACCACACCGGCTAAGTTTTAAAATTTTTTATAGATATGTTGCCCAAGCTGGTCTCAAATTCTTGAGCTCAAGAGATCTTCTCACCTTGGCCTCCCAGAGTGTTGGGATTACAGGCATGAGCCACCATACTCAGCCAATATTTCTTTTGTAAAAGACATTTTCTAACATACTTCTCATTTTAACTAACATAATATTCAAAGTGTAGATCTGAGAAAGAGATAGTGCCTGCAGATCTGGGATCCTACATGCTAATATTATGGGATGCATTCAGATTTGATCAGCAGATATTCCATTTATTCTAGAACACCACCAGCAGAAGAATGTAATTACGTCTATCACTAAAACTTTGTGTCAATACAGACTACTGTATTTGTTATCATAGATGGTCCTTGGATGGCAGCCTTAAGCAATTTTAAACCTAGACAGGTGATGTACTTTTTCTTCTTGGATAATTTTCATGGTTTTATCTAATTTGGTTGTAACTAATGTGTTTAATATGGCTTGCTTGTTTTTTAAAAAGTTGTTCAGTATCCTTAGAACTCAGTGCTGATTTCTTTTTCTAGCAGGCCTTTTATATAGGACATCTCACTTTCTCCTGGCTCTCTACTACTAGCATGAGGTCTCTGAAAAATCAAGACAGCAAAATAATTTGTTATAGAACAGCCTATGTAGAGGGACAGGGGAGGAGTCATATTCCAAGAGGGAAAGACCTTTGAGCCAGGCTCAATTTGTAGAGGCTGTTGAATGAAAATGAGAGAGAGAGAATGCACACTTTATTGCACTATTAAAGCAAAATTCTGACAATAACTTCTAAAAATGATTCAACTCTTATACACTGAGAATATGACAGACCTTCCAAAAGTATAATTTCTTACATGAACGTCCAGGTATATAAGGAAAAATAACTATTTCATACCAATATCTCCAGCCGCCTTTATTGTTGGTTCACCACATAGGTTTTTATCAGAATCGCAGAACATTAATTTTTTAAATTAGCTACCATTACAACTAGCTTGAGAAGAACTTTCTTTTTAATAATTCGACCCAGATGCATTCTAGATACTCCAGTGTTACGAATCGATGGCTTCATGAGGAGCCGCTGTTGACTCATGCTATCTCTGGACACACTGACAGGAAATGTTTTCTTACACCTGTTTTCCTCCTGCTTTTCCTTGGTAGGACTTAGTTCCTTGGCATAGTTCAGTATCAATGGCAGTCATAGAGAAGTGTTACAGAAACCCAGCTTATTCCAACTTGTGAATTATTTGGCACCCAGGAACCAGGTCTTACAATCTTCAACCCACTTTTTCTTAACATGGCCCCTTTTCTGAAATGTTTATTTATATATGATGTAGGCCTGGGGAAAGGACATGGACTTTCAAAGAAAATATTCTCCAATAGATCTGTCAACTCCAGAGAACCTTCTGACTAAATCTGAAAGAATTCCACTGTGCTCTGATAACATCCTTTAATAATGAAGGAAAAGATATTTTTCCCCCAGGAGGATTTTGTAGTGAAAAGATGGCATAATTTTTTTAAAAATGTTGTTTATAATCTCATTTGTTTTTTCATTTGTGGGGTGTGTCTTAAATCCTAAATGGTACATCCTTTTTAAAATACTTCTAGTAATAAAATGTTTCTGAAGTTATGTTGTAAATATCATTGGACTATGTTTAATAATGTTAAGTTGATCCCACTTCCCCTGAAATTATATACATAAATGCTGAAAGTATAAATTTACATATACAACTTCATGGAACATTTTTCTTCCAAGTGTGCATTTGCTAGAATTTGCATTGAAAGGTTTTGGAAGGAGCCTGTTGGTATGAATCCTGTGTGAGCAACACTCAGATTTGTTGCATACTGAACAGCATGCTAAATCTCACTTCACAATCTTAGATTTCTCATCTACCATCTTGAGCTGAATTTAAAATGTAACTGCAGTTTATTATGTCACCTGTTCGTCAAACACTGATGCAAAGCTTAGTTTTCAGTGTGAAGAACCCATGACTAGAGAAGGGAAGAAGAAAGGGTCAAGCAGACCTCATTAAAGAGTGTATGGGCAAGAAAACACATCAGATGTCTTGATAGGTTTTTTAAAGTCCTGTTAGACTTGTCATGATTTCCAAAACACTAAATGCCATCTAGTATTTTGGACCCTCCAAAATTACAGTAGAATATTATTATGGGTCATCTTAGTTGGAAATATACAGGAAAATCCTGATGATTAATGTAGACTAGTGATAGCTCTCACACATTTATATAACCTATGTTGAAAAGAAAGAAGAAAGGCAGGAAGGAAAGAAGGAAAAAGAGCGGAGAGAGAGGAACAAGAAAACACGTGGATTTGTGGAAATGAAAATTTTTAAATTACTAATTTGCAAGAATGGGTAAGAAAAATACCGAGTATGAACATAAATGCTTTCAATTCCGTTTGTCTCTTAATCCTTCTCAGTCCGTGGCCAGTTTTGAAACTTGGTGTAACTTCCTTCCTTTATTCCTCCCTCCCTTGCTCCCTCCATCCCTTCTTGCCAGCCTCCTTCCCTTCCTCTCTCCTTGAGTTTCCTTCTTCTTTCTTGTTCCCTCCCTCCCTCCCTCTCTTTTTTTTCCCCTTAGTTTCCCCGGAAGCACATATACCAGCCATTTGAATGCTTTCTGCTCATAGATACTGCCAAGCCCCCTCACCCAGACTGCTGAATAGATTTGGTAGAATGGAATGAGAAACACAGACTTTGTGTCTGTGGCGGCCACCTCTGATGTTGCAGACTTTTGCCGTGATTATGCACTCCAGCCGAGGGACGCTAGAGAGGTTGAAATTTCAACTGTGGGATTTGCCATTTTGGAATTTGCAGAAATGTACTGGATATGCTAACAGCAGCCTGGCTAGCCTCCACTTCACAAGGAAGTATTTAAATATACACGTGTAATATGAAGAAAATTGCATTAGATCATAAGGGATGAATTATTTTGTAAATGACTATACCATCAAATACCATACCTGATATCAATCATCTTCATCAGACAGTATCTGTGTATGTAAGTAGATAAACAAAAAAGCAGGAGTTTATTTCTCTCTAATGTATCCTTGACTCTCTAGCAGTGACCTCTGAAATGTCTCTTCTGATCCAGACTTGTTTGAATCATGTGCAACATTTTAGATTTGTCTTTTCTCTGCAAGTTTTTTTTGTTAAGTACCATAACATATTGAACCAAATAGTTTTGCTTGCTTTCTATTGATGACACATGATTTTGGCTTTTATCTTCAGTGGAAAATCAATGTGTCACATGGAGTTCACTAAGAAAAAGGTATGGGGCCTCTTTGTAATTCTTTGTCAGATGATTGCTTTATCTTGATTTATGCCTTCAAACTTTTTCCCATTCAGCAGAAAATATTGTGTCGCTATCTGTGAGAGCAAAGCGATCTATACCAATTTATGCTCTAAGTGTAGCCTCCTTCCAGAACTGCTTATGGAACATATCAACTCACTATAGATTAGGGACATAATGGATTCTTCTTTCTTAAAAGTGGCAGATTGACAATTTTAGTTCATATACAAGCTTTTATATTAACATTAAAACAATATTTCTATGTAAAGTAAAATATTGTAGTTGATTATTATTCGAGGGCCTCCCAGAATTTCAAGGTCTGAAAATAAATTCAGTGTTCCTGGTGGTAACAAAATTGCCCCTACTTCCTTGTATCAGGACTGCCATTTGGAACTGCTGGGGAAGCTCTTTTCAGAAATTATTTTCAAAACAGCATTGTTGCCTTTTGCCAAACTGAAATCTGGTTGTAAACTTTTGAAAACCAGTTCCTTGGAATGGAATTCAAGTTGTCTTCTAAGCAATTTTTTTTAACTCAAACATACATTCTATCTTGCTTTATTATGTCACTATTTGTGTAGGAAACATATTTCTATTTTTACCATTTTCAATTTATTTACATTTACATTTACATTTGTGTGTATATATATATACACACATACATACACTTTAAGTTCTGGGATACATTTGCAGAACTTGCAGTTTTGTGAAATAGGTATACATGTGCTGTCGTGGTTTGCTGCACCCATCAACTCGTCATCTACATTAAGTATTTCTCCTAATGCTATCCCTCCTCTTTCCTTCCTACCCACTGACAGGCCCCAGTGTGTGATGTTCCCCTCCCTGTGTCTATGTGTTCTCATTGTTCAACTCCCACTTATGAGTGAGAACATGTGGTGTTTGGTTTTCTGTTCTTGTGATAGTTTGCTGAGAATGATGGTTTCCAGCTTCATCCATGTCTCTGCAAAAGACATTAATCCATCCTTTTTTATAGCTGCATGGTATTCCATGGTGTATATGTGCCACATATTCTTTATCCAGTCTATCATTGATGGGCATTTGGGTTGGTTCCTAGTCTTTGCTCTTGTGAATAGTGCTGCAATAAACATATGTGTGAATGTGTCTTTATAGTAGAATGATTTATAATCCTTTGGATGTGTACCTAGTAATGAGACTGTTAGGTCAAATGATATTTCTAGTTCTGGATCCTTGAGGAATTGCTACACTGTCTTCCACAATGGTTGAACTAATTTACACTCCCACCAACAGTGTAAAAGCATTCCTATTTCTCCACATCCTCTCTAGCACCTGTTGTTTCCTGACTTTTTAATGATTGCCATTCTAACTGGCGCGAGATGGTATCTCATTGGACCAGGGGTGATGAGCTTTTTTTTTTTTTTCTTCGAGACAGCCTCACTCTGTCACCCAGGGTGGAGTGCAGTGGCACAATTTCGGCTCACTGCAACCTCCACCTAATGGGTTCAAGCAATTCTCCTGCCTTAGCCTCTTGAGTAGCTGGGATTACAGATATATACCACCACGCCTGGCTAAAGTTTTTTTGTGTGTTTTTGGTAGAGACAGAGTTTCACCATAGTGGCCAGGCAAGTCTCAAACTCCTGACCTTGTGATCCACTCGCCTTGGCCTCCCAAAGTGATGGGATTACAGGCGTGAGCCACCACGCCCAGCCTATGATGAGCTTTTTCTCATGTGTTTATTGGCCGCATAAATGTCTTCTTTTGAGAAGTGTCTGTTCATATCCTTTTCCCACTTTTTGATGGGGTTGTTTTTTTCTTGTAAATTTGTTTAAGTTCCTTGTAGATTCTGGATATTAGCCCTTTGTTAGATGGATAGATTGCAAAAATTTTCTCCCACTCTGTAGGTTGTGTGTTCACTCCGATGATAGTGTCTTTTGCTGTGCAGAAGCTATCTTTAGTTTAATTAGATCCCATTTCTCAATTTTGGCTTTTGTTGCCACTGCTTTTGGTGTTTTAGTCGTGAAGTCTTTGCCTATGCCTATGTTCTGAATGGTATTGGCTAGGTTGTCTTCTAGAGTTTTTATGGTTTTAGATCTTATGTTTAAGTCTTTAATCCACCTTGAGTTAATTATTTTATAAGGTGTAAGGAAGGGGTCCACTTTCAGCTTTCTTCATTTGGCTAGCCAGTTTTCCCATCACCATTTATTAAATAGTCAATCTTTCCCCATTGTTTGTTTTCGTCAGGTGTGTCAGAGATATGTTGTATATTTCATGGTACAATGCCTTCTGTCAATGGGGAAAAATAACAAGCATATATGGGATGAATGAAGTCTGCTATGGTTAAGGTTGAGAATATTTACTGATCCTTGAGTTCAGTCTCCAGGAATGTTGGAAATAGAGAATGGAGATAATGGAGATAAAGAAAAGTTCTGAAAATGACACTTCCCATAGTGTCAAAATTGTGATCTATTGCAGAATTCTGTGATACATCAAAATCTCTGTTTATACTGAGGTTTGTTATTGTGTATGAGCATATCTTTATCAGGTGTAGGCTATTTCTATACTTTCATGTCTTTAAATCAATGTTTCTATTCACATATGTATATGTGCAAATAGAAGCATGTTAATATTATATATATATATTTTCTGTCATTACCATGATTGCTATGATTATCATTAGCATGTATTATTAGTGTGACCGAAGTATCATCAGTATCAGTTTCTTTCTCACTGCAGTGCTCCTGTAATGCTTCATTTCTACAGAGCCAACCTACACCCACCGTTTCCCTGACTATAACTTTACCTAAAGTATAAGCCCTTATAAAGCCATGAAAGCCTACCAAGAATTGTCAAAGAAGCTAGGCAGCAGCCAGGCTCTGCCTTAGGAAAAGATTTTACTTTTTATTATCATGTGCAGTACTTAACTACTTGTTTTGACCTCTAAGATTTTGCTCTCCTATATTTCTATCCCCTGGCTTTCTGATATTTCATGTGATTATATTTGAAATTTTAACCTTGCTTTTCTTTTTGGAATCTCTGATATCTCTGCTGCCACAGGTAATGACAGGTTCCTCTCTAACTGTTGGTGTTATCCCTGGTCAGATTATTACTGATGACAGAAGTAGATGTTTTACGTGGATTCTCTCGATATCAGAAACAAATACAGATATCACAACTCAAAAATGACAGACTGATAACCATTATGAACTTAGATGCAACATTCTTAATACAATATTAGCAAATTGAGTCTAGGAATATTTAAAAATGATAATGTGTTTTAACCAAGTGGGGTTTATCTCAAGTTGGTTTCAACAACTGAAAATCTACCATGCTGACAGAAAAAAGAAAAATCACGTGACACTCTCAATAGATGCAAAAAAGGAATTTACAAAATGTAACACATTTTTTAAATTAAAAACTCCCAGCAAACTGAGGATAGAAAAGTACATTTTCAAACTGATTATGTGTTTACAAAAAATCTATAGCAAACATCTTACTTAAAATGGTGAAAGCCTTAATACTTTCTACATAAGATTATGAAAAATGCAATGATGTCCTCTCTCCCTAGTTCTTTAAAGTATTGCATTCAATATTAAATAAGTGGAAATATATACCAAGTTCACTGATAAATATTTAACACTTATGAGATGATAATTCTCCTGAAATTGATCTCTAGATTCAGTGGAATTCCCATGAAACCTTATAGGTCCTTTTGGATAAATTACAAAACTGATTCTAAAACAGGGAGAAAGAAAGAAGGGAAGGAAGGAGGAATGGACAGAAAGAAGAAAGAAATAAAGAGAAAAGAAAAGAAAATAAGAAATAAGTGACACCCAAGTTGGGAAGAAAGAAAAATACTATTCTCACGTGATGTAAACATATACATAGAAAATCCTTAGGCATCTGCAGAAGTGTGCTAGAGGCATGAAGTGAATTTAACAAAGTTGTAGGATGAAAGATCAATAAATAAAATCAATTGTGTTTCTATACACAATCAACACCAATTAGAAAATAAAATTATGTAAGCAATTTAACTTATAATAGCCTCAAAAATAATAAAATAATTCAGAATAAATTTAATAAAAGGTATGCTGATCCAAAATTTCTAAATCACTAATACGAGAGATTGAATAGGTAGAAATATGTATCAAGTTCATTGGTAAATATACATGTCATACTTATTAGATGATAATTCTTCTGAAACTGATCTCCAGATTTGGCACAATCCCAGTCAAACCTATAGGCCTTTTTGGAGAAATCACAAAGCTGATTCTAATTTTTTTTTTTTTAAATGCAGAAGTCCTAGAATAGCCAGAGCATGTTTTAGAAAGAAGAATAAAGTTGGAAAACTTTCCAAATTTCAAGACATATTGTAAAGCTACACTAACCAGTACAGTAAACTTACTGGCATGAAGAAGACATATATATCAGTGAAACAGAATAAATAATTTAGAAATATATCCTGCCTTACATGGCCAAAGTTGCCAAAATATTTCAATAAGGAAATCAATGTCTTTATAAAGATGGTACTATTAAAATTGGATATTAAATGGAGAATATGAACTTCAGAATTACCTCACACCATATCCTCAAATTAACTCAACATGTATTTTATACATAATGTAAATATAAAATGTATAAAGCTTACTGAATAGGAAAAATTTTTAATAATCTTACTATAGCTAAAATTTTTTTAGATAAGAAAAGGATGGATGAAAATGGAAAAAGATAGTAAGTTGGACTTCATGAAATTAAGACTTTTGCAACTTAAAACATAGCATCAAAAAATGAAAAGGCAAACCACAGATTGGGACAGAATAATTTTAAATATGTCTGATAAAGAACTTTCATCTAGAATGTACACATAACTAAAAAACTAAATAACAAAACACAAATAACTCATTTAACATAATATTTTGACCTAAATGGGCCAAATATTTGTACAGATATTTTAATTTAAAAAGAGATGATGTCCAATACACAAATGAAAAGATACTTAACATTACCCGTCATCAGGGAAATGCAAGTTAAAACCACATTGAGGTACCACTATACACCCACTGGAGTGGCTGACACGAGCAGAACTGACCATACCACATGATGTGAAGAATTGCTATTCACACCTGGCTAGTGGGACTTCAAAATGGTACAGACATTTTGGAAAGCAGTTTGGCAGTTTCTTTTAATGTTAAACTTAGTACTGATCATATAGCCAAATAATTCCACTGCGACTCAAAATAAATAAAAACATATCCGTACCAAGCCTCATCCTTGAAGTTCATAGCAGATGTGTCCATCAACTTGTAAATGGATAAACCAGTTGTAGATGGAGTACCACTCAACAATAAAAAGGAGCAAACTGATACAACAGCAATATAAATGAATATCAAAAGCATTATGCTCAGTGAAAGAAGCTAGACATGAAAGACACCAATGTATCATTCCACTAATAGGATACTCTAGAAAATGCAAACTGTAGAAACAGAAGCAGATTAGTGGTTGCCTGTGTTCAGGAATGGAGAAAAGATCAAATGCAAAACAGCAAAAGAAAACGTTTTGTGATGATGCAGATTTTCTGTATCTTGATCATGATTGTGGTCAAATGATGATATTCATCTGCCATAACCCATTAAATTGCACATTGAAAAGGGTGAATTTTACTGTGTGTACATTATACTTAAATGGAGCTGTAAATATGTTTGGAGCTTATCTGTGAACATTAGTTGCAGAGCAGGAGTTACTTTTATAGAGTGGAAATCTGCTGAGTGCCAACTTGAGAAGGGTTGAAAAAAATTAGAACCTTCTTCCAACACATTTCAGTTAGAACACTCTTAGGATGTCGTTACAGCTGCGCTCTATATTGGAGTCTCTGATGAAATCACATGTCTGACGATCTCAGCATGCCTTTAATCAACAGAATATACACGTGTTTTCTTTTATTACTATAAACGATATACCAAAAAACTTTTTCAAGACTTTACTTCAAAAAGGCACGTAGTTTTGCAACATTTTTGGTAAGTCTTTAATTATTTCAAAATGAAAAATTGAAAATAAAATGCAATTATTTACTCAGGCCCCCCAAAAAAAGGTCTGCATGTGGTGTGTGTGTGTGTGTGTGTGTGTGTAAGTGTGTGATTTGAAGAATTGAAAAAATTTTAGTGGGGTTTTGTAGCATCACTTTGATAGCATCCTGTAATTTTGTATTGTGTTTGAAATAAAAATAAAGTGAATACACTGATAAAAGAATTTGAAAAGAATTTGCATTATTGCCTAAATTATGTGTGGTTTCCACAGTGGCATGAATCGAGCATCTTTAACCTACATAACAATATATCAGAAGTATTAGGTAAAAAATAAGTAAACTAGTATAACAAAGTTAAATATTTCTAAAGTAAAATTATAGCTTTATTTTTTTTTTCCTGAAATGTTTTGAGGAGATATTTACACCAAAAGATATTATCACTGATCAATGAAACTTTTTCAGAATTTGCTTGTGTCCCACCAATATTTGATTACATAGTGCTTCTGTGAGTTCCATTTCATTAATTTAGCTTTGACAGGAGAGAAGGCAATGGCTCTGCAGCCTCTCTCGGTGTGGCATGATCCTGGTTCCGCTGGCTGATCTCTATTAGAACCATGGCCTTAATCATGCCTTTCATGCTTCTAACTTGATTTGCATTTGTTGTGTGATCCAAATTTATTCTCTCGTTTAGTCGCTTCCACCCATAGAAAAGCAGGTCTTTTTCATTTCTCCTTCACCATTGCCCCCATTTTTTCTTTTTGTCCTCCCATGATGAAAAACAAGACAGAAAACAAACTAACAACAACAGACACCTTTTGTCTGTGGTCACCAATGCATTGTAGCACTAAACTTTGTTCAAAATCTCTAGATCTGACCTCTATATCTGCTGTTCCCAGAGTTTTCCAATGTATTCTCTAGACTACTGTGACCCACTGACAGAAAGTCTAGCTATATTTAATTGAAAGTTATTACTGTCTGATATGGTTTGGCTGTGTCCCCACTGAAATCTCATCTTGCACTGTAGCTCCCATAATTCACATGTTGTGGGAGGGACCCAGTGAGAGGTAAGTGGATCATGGGGGCAGTTTTCCCCACACTGTTCTAGTGGTAGTGAATAAGTCTCATGAGATCTGATGGTTTTATAAGGGGAAACCCCTTTCGCCTTTCACTTGGTTCTCATTTGCTGTTTGCCTGCTGCCATGTAAGATGCGCCTTTCGCCTTCTGCCATAACTGTGAGGCCTCCTCAGCCATGTGGAACTGTGAATTCATTAAACCTCTTTTTCTTTATAAATGACCCAGTCTTGGGTATGTCTTTATCGGCAGCATGAAAATTGACTAATACACTCACTGTCCATGAATGATACTCTGTTAGCCCATTTGCATTGTTATAAATACCTGAGGCTGGGTAATTTATAAAGAAATGCGGTTTATTTGGCTCCTTGTTGTGAAGGCTGTACGTGAAGCATAGTACTGGCACCTGCTTCCAGGGAGGGCCTCAGGAACCTTCCAATCATGGTGGAAGGTGAAGGGAAACCAGCATATCACATGGTGAGAGAGGAAGCAAGAGAGACAGGGAGGAGGTGTCAGTCTCTTTTAAACAACCAGATATCGCATGAACTCACAGGGTAAGAACTCATTCATTACCAAGAGGACAGCACCAAGCCATTCAGGAGGCATCTATCTCCAACATTGGGGATCACATTTTAACGTGAGATTTGAAGGGGACAAACATCCAAACTATGTCAGATACCAAAGCTGACAATGCTTAGGATCTTTAGCTGTTCCAGGTTCTGGGAAAAGGGAGAGAGTTAGCTTCCCTCGTCTATGCTGTGCTACTCCATATTATATTAGTAATTATTGTTCTCTAAAGGTTCTTAAAAGCAAATAAACAAATGCAAGGCAAAACATATAAAAGGCAAGGCAAAACATACGAAATGCAAGGCAAATGCATTAAAAAACTTTTGAGTGTTAATACATAGATTTTATTTTATCTTTTTCATTTCTTTTGCTTAACCAAATAGATTATGTAGTTTTGATTAACTGGCCATGAAATAGCTCTGCCTACATAGAATTTCCCATGAATAATTGGTTGTGGAGACTTTTGTGTGTGACCCAAATCCTCCCTCAAAACTGAAGTTTGCCCAGCTATTGGGAGTGTTGGCAAATCATGCCTCTCAGCTGATTCTCTCTAGAATTTATTCTCAGGAGATCTAATTAATAACTTGTCAAGCTGATGTCCATCCTTGGGGACAACTCTTATCTGAAGAATGGCCAGTGAAAGGTATTAAAACTCCATACTCCTGCCTCAATTTAGGGCAACTCTGAAGGGTCGCCCCAGCTTCTCAGCTCCCCCTTGAGATTAGCTGAGGTATTTGTTGTGACTGCCTCACATCTCAACTCCCTTTATCCAATTCAGCTTTTTCGCCACAGTTGTTGGTTCCTAGGATTTTACCCAGTTAAATGTTCTCTACACAAATCTCTATCTCAAATCTGCTTTACAGGGAATGTGGCCTCAGACAGGTTTTCATTAGGTTCTGGACGTAACTCTCATTAGTCATTGATATGATTCGGCTGTGTCTCCATCCGAATCTCACCTTGATTGTAATTATCCCCGCATGTCAAGGATGGAGTCAGGTGGAGATCATTGAATCATAGGGGCGGGTTCCCCCTACTGT
This sequence comes from Gorilla gorilla gorilla, assembly GCF_029281585.2. NCBI lineage: Eukaryota > Metazoa > Chordata > Mammalia > Primates > Hominidae > Gorilla > Gorilla gorilla. The sequence goes on from NC_073232.2 coordinate 148,648,066, forward strand.
TCTCCTGGTAGCGAATAAGTCTCACGAGATCTGATGCTTTTAAAATGGGAGCTTCCCTACACAAGCTTTCTTCTCTGCTACCATTTAAGATGTGCCTTTGCTTCTTTTTTGCCTTCTGCCGTGACTGTGAGGCCTCCCCAGCCATGTGGAATTGTGAGTTCCTTAAACCTCTTTCCTTTCTAAATTACCCGGTCTTGGGTATGACTTTATTAGCAGCATGAGAACAAACTAGTGCAGTCTGTTCTATAAGCCCAAGTCGGATCACAGAGTCCCGCTTTCCGTTTTTTTTTTTCTAGCCCATATTTCTACTAAAACTTGACTCATATAGACTTAAAACAAAATAATTAAGCATGGCTAGTATTTATTTAATATTTTATACGTGTCAGATACTGTATTTTATAACTTATCTTTTAATAATCTTTCCAAATCTCTAAAAGGAGAACTCTGCTCTTTTATAGAGAAAATAAGGATGGCTCTGAAAATGTTAGCATTAGGGGAAGTAGGGTGAGGGACATAGGGGGCACTTTGTGTTATTTGTGCATTTTGCTATCAATCTAAAATCAGGTCAAAATAAAAATTAAAAAAATGGGTAGTAGAAGCAGGTTGTTAAGATTTTCAGTGTGACTCTAGAATTTTTTTGTTTGTTGTTTGTTTTGGAGTGTAGTGGTAAGATCTCTGCTCACTGCAACCTCCACTTCCCAGGCTCAAGCAATTCTCCTGCCTCAGTCTCCCAAGTAGCTGGGATTATAGGTGCCCGCCACCACACCCAGCTAAGTTTTCTATTTTTTTTCTTTTTAGTAGAGATGGGGTTTCAGCATGTTGGCCAGTCCAGTCTCCTACTCCTGACTTCAAGTCATCTGCCCGCCTCAGCCTCCCGAAGTGCTGGGATTATAGGCATGAGCTCCCACTCCTGGCCCAAAGTTCATATTTTAACTACTAACCTAAATTATTTTAAAAACAAAAGCCTCCTTGGACTCAAACCAGGTCAGAGTGACATGATCATGTGCCTGTTTTGTGCAGGGTGAAGTGAGATTATTATCTAGGAAATAGCTGAAATGTCTTGTTGTGGGCATACATATTTCATATAAATTCTAAGCTTCATATTAGCACTTATATTATAATTATCTAAAGAATAGAGAACAATTTCATATAATTTTCAGTGTATCAGGCGAATCAAAAGTATACATACAAGCATGCAGATGAATTTCAGTGAATATAGTGGTGACAATGCTCAACAGAATATGTGTCCCCCACCCAACCCTGCTTCTTGCTCTTTCACTGTCCTAAAGATAGAACAAAATGGTTCAGGCATCCAGCTTGTCCCCTCCACACTTCACACTTTTACTTAATAGCAGCTTATCTTTAACACTTTGTCATCTTTAAGATGTTGCTAATTCTTTCTGGTAGATCCCAGGACTGAGGATGAGGAAGAATGATTTTATTTAAATAAAGTTGCTTAATTAAAAAACCCTTTTTTTAGTTTTAAAATATTTTCATTATTTTATAAAATTTTTGTGGGTACATAGGAGGTTTATATATTTGTGGGGTACATGAGATGTTTTGATACAGGCATGCAGTGTGAAATAATCACGTCATGAGGAATGGGCTTTCCATCCCCTCAAGCATTTATCCTCTGAGTTAAAAACTATTCAATTGGCTGGGCACGGTGGCTCACGCCTGTAGTCCCAGCTCTTTGGGAGGCCGAGGTTGGCGGATCGCCTGAGGTCAGGAGTTTGAGACCAGCCTGGCCAACATGATGAAACCCCATCTCTACTAAAAATACAAAAATTAGCCGGGTGTGGTGGCGAGTGCCTGTCATCCCAGCTACTCGGGAGGCTGAGACAGGAGAATCATTGGAACCTGGGAGGTGGAGGTTACAGTGAGCCGAGATCATGCCATTGTACTCCAGCCTGAGTGACAAGAGTGAAACTCCATGTCAAAAACAAACAAAAATCAATTACATTCTTTAAGTTATTAAAATTAAACATTGTAAATGATTTTTTTCCCAAAGCTTTTTCAAAGAAAAAAAAGTAGAAACAAAGACACTTTCTACTGATTTCCAATATGGTGACTCTGTATTTCTAGCATGTGTTAAGGTGAAAAATTGATTTTATGTTTAATACAAAACATAGCATAATGTAATGAAAAGCAAGATTGTAATGATAAAGGAAAATAACACTAGTGCTAATTTTTTTCAATTTGAAGCATTGGATTAAAATGAATTAGGTTATATTCCAACATGTTTATATTGAATTTCTTTTTTCTCCAATTGGTTTCTTTTTATTAATGGGTGAGTGTTGCATTTGTATAAGGTTTCCCTATTATATTCAATTGTTTTGAGATGCTTTTAATTTGAAGTTTTTATGTTTTCTTTTTGATGTATACATGTTATGCTTTTATGCTGAATTTGATAATTGGTGCTGTATATGCAAAGCAAATGTAATTTCCCAGCTTTTATTTTTTAAAGCCCTGGGAAGCAACATAATAAAGTAGAAATAGTATCAAGACAGGAGTTAGAATACCTGGATTCTAAAATTTAAATTAAATTAGGATCTAGTGACATTATAGGTGTTCCTTGATCTTCTGATGACCTGATTCCTCAAAAGAAAAATAAAATAATCTATAAATTGTTTCTAATTCTAAAACTCTATCAATCCTATTTTTAAAATTATAATTAGTTGAACTCTATAAGGTCACAAAAATCCCTATTAAGAAACTAAAATAAAATTTTATCATATCTTAAAAATACTCTGATCTTTTTTTATATGCTGACATGAATTCTAATTATTTTTGAGCCCCTAAAAAACATTTAAGATCACAGTTTATGTTTTATTATTGACTTTCAGATAATTAACATTTTACTGATAGATATGAACAAATCTACTCTAACAGAGATAGTCATTAGTTTATTTCTCTCTTTTCAGTATCAATAAAAAGTATCGATTTACCAATAACAATGAATTAATTGCCTGAAATAAATGAAACGTAAGCAGCAAAAGTGAACTTTCTAGTATAACTCTTCTTGTAAACATTGACTTAGTTCAAAGGGAGCTTATCTTTAAAAAAAAAGCGCTAATTCATGTCTATTGGTATAGATATAATCTTTTTTTCCTTGAAAATAGATCCTACTATACTCCAGACACTATGCCACTAGGTGCAGATATTAACACAAATAGCAGGTGATCATTGTCCTCATGGAGTTTATTTTAAAGAGAACAAAGTGAGACAAAGGCACACAAGCAAAGAACTACAATACAAAGGGGATGGCATCTGACTCAGCATGGAGGTGTCACAGAAGGTGTTGTTTTGCTTAGGTTTTGAAGTGTGGGTAGGAGATGGCCCATGTTGAGAGTGGGAACTGGGAATTAAAAAGATGAGGAGGTCTCTGCAAATCTACATGGATGGGAAGTAGCATGCTGATGTGGGAAACAACTAAAAAGTTCCAGAATGCATGGTTTATAAAGCGTGAGTCAGGGCTAGACCAGTAGCCAGATCAAGGATATCTCAGATGTTATAGTCACGAATTAGTGCATTTACCTGCAGGCCATGGGAGTCACTGAAGGTTTCAGTCAGGTAAGTGAGCTGATCAGAACAGTCCTTTAGATAGGCCGCTCTTTTGGCTGTAATGGGGACACGTTTGAAGTAGGGCTATAGCTAAAAATATACAGACACTTCCTCTTGTCTACAGCCCTGCTGGCATCTGTTGTATTTTGACTTTTTAATAATAGCCATTCCAACCGGTATGAAATGGTATCTCATTGTGTTTTGATTTGCATTTTTCTGATGATTAGTGATTCTAAGCATTTTTTTTTCGTGTATTTGTTGGCCGTTTGTATGTGTTCTTTTGAGAAGTGTTTGTTCATGTCCTTTGCCCATTTTTTAATTGGGTTATTTTTTTTCTAATTGATTTAAGTTCCCTGTAGATTCTGGATACTAAAAAACAAACAAAAACCAGAAGTAAATAAATTCTCAGGACACACACACCCACACCCACACCCACAGAGAGAGAGAGAGAGAGAGAGAGAGAGAGCGCCTAGGTAAGAGGCCACCAACCACCAGGGTCTAAACTGGGAACACTTTCTAGTACAGAATGAATGGAAAGGATTCATGAAATATCTAGAAAGTAACGTTAATGAGATTTACATGTATGGAGTGAATGAGGAGAAACAGGGATCATTCAGGATTCTGGTGGGAATAACAGGGGGAGCCATTAGTTGAAATTTTGAAGTGGGAGAAGGAGAGGGAGTTTTAGGGAGAAAGATGAGTTGTTTTTTTAGGTATTTCAAACCCTTGAAGCTTCTATGGGACATCGAAGTGGAAATAACAGTCTGTGGGTTGGGACAATAAAGAAAGAAATTGGTTGAAGACTAGGGGAAGAGTATAGAGCAAAGAAATATTTAAGATAATAAACATATAGAGATAGCTGAAAATGTGGGACTGGATTACAAAGGAAGAATGATTTAGTTATGAAGCCCAAGGGCTGACAGGAATGGGTGACTAGTCGAGGAGTTCATATGCATCTGTTATTGTATGAATAAAAAAAATTATCTGTTCCTTCCTAAAGATATCTTCAACCTGTTTTTGGATACATATGGGCACTGCTTTTCACTCTCTTAGCCCCATTTCTTATTTTAGCCTCTGCTGTAGCGATCAGTTCTGCACAGGCTTTGACCCAGGCTTTGACTAGTTGGTGCAGGTGTGATATGACACTTACCTGGAATGGCCCACAGTTTGTGGCTGCTCTTACTTAAGCAGGTGGGATGCTCATGTAGGTGTAACCTAGCAGCTTGGTAGAGTTTATGCCCATGGGGCAACCTGTGACCACTCAAAAATAAAGCCCTTTCCTCCTCCCAGATTGAGGAGTCTTGCATTATGTAATAAAACTCCTTAGAAGGCCTATTAGGTTCCAATACAGCATTAGGCAACTTGATAAGGTATCCCATCATCAGCCTTCCTTTCTTCCCTCATTCCTCTGCCTCTCACTCTTTCTTCCTAAGTTAACTTCTTAGATAAAATGCCAACTTTCTATATTTTGTCTCACATCAGGGAAAATAATTGTATATCCCATTTCAAAAGCACATAAAAAGGTTACTGTATAGAAAATTTGTCTTTAAGAGATTAAGCTGTAATTTTCCAAATACTTTAAAATTTTATTTCAGATACGTTTTTCATTTTTATAAGCTTCATCTAAAAGCAGAGTTCACCTAAGAATATGCCTAAGAGCATATTACATAGAATATATTTTATATTTCAGTAGTTTAGCTAGGATTCTTTCAAAATTGAGAGGATCTACAAATATTTCTAACACATTAGTTTTCAGTCTTAAGGCTGAGTCAAGAACAAAGCTCCTAAACTTTGCATTGGTGATTGAGAACATTTTAAAATTGTTATTTAATTCATTAATTTATTTTTAAAAAATTTTCACATTGTAATTATATAGATTTATAGGATACAATTTGATGTTTCAATGAATATGTATGTTGTCTAATGATCCAATAAGGATAGTTAGTGTATTAATTACCTCATGCATTCATCATTTCTTTTTAATAAGAAATTTCAAAATCCTTTCTTCTAGATACTTTGTAATATACAATACTTTACTTTTAACTATAGTCACCCTGCTTTGCAAAGAACACTACAACTTATTCTTCCTATATAATTGTGATTTCATAACTGTTAACCAATCTATCTCCATTTTGCCCTCCCCACTTCTTCCTCACTGTTTGGTAACCACTATTCTACTCTACTTCTCTATTAACATTTTTTTTTTTAAGATTCCACATATGAGCGAGATCATGCGGTATTTGCTTTCTGTGTCTGGCTTATTTCACTTAACATTGTATCCTACAGGGTCATCCATGTTGTTGCAACTGGCAGAATTTCATTCTTTTTTTATGGCTGAATAGTATTTCATTGTGTGTGTGTCCATATATATATATATATATATATATATATATATACATATATAATTTTATGTACAATTATAATTACACATAAAATTATATATAATTATAATTAATTTTATGCATAATTATAGTTACACATAAAATTATATATAATTATAATTATAATTATATATAATTATATATAATAATAATATATATATTATATGTAATATATAATATACATAACATACATAATGTATATTATATATAATATACTTAACGTATACTATACACATTATATATTATATATATTATAATATACATAATATGTATTATATATAAAATATACATAATATATAATGTATATTATACATATAATATATTATATATTAATAATATATCAATATTAATATGAATTATTATTAATTATTAATAATTATTATTAATTATTAATTAATAATTATTTATTATTAATATAATTAATATTAATATATAATATATTAATATAAATATATTATATATTATACATAATATTATATATAATATACATAATATGTATTATATATAATATACATAATATATATTATATATATATAATTCACTTGTTTGTTTTTATACACATAGGTTGATTCCATATCTGATTATTAGAAATAGTGCTACAGTAAACATAAGAGTGCAGATATTTTTCAAACACAATGATTTCATTTCCTATGGATATATACCCAGTAGTGGGATTGCTGGGTTATGTGATCGAATGATTGTTGTTTTTTTTTTATTTTTTATTTTTTAGCGAACTTCCATAAAGTTTTGCTTAATGGTTGTACTAGTTTACAACCCCATCAACAGTGCGTAAGTGTTCCATTTTCTCCACTTCTTTGCCAACTCTTGTTATCTTTTACCTTCTTGCTAATAGCCATTCTAATGGGTGAACTGGTATCTCATTGCGGTTTTGATTTGCATTTCCCTGATGGTTAGTGATGTTGAACATGATTTTATTATATATTCGTCTTGACCCTTTCTATATTTTCTCTTGTGGCATTTCTTTTAGTTTATTTTGTCCTTTTTTTTTTTTTTTTTTTTTTTTTTTTGCGAAGGAGTCTTGCTCTGTTGCCCAAGCTGGAGTGCAGTGGTGCAATCGGGGCTCACGGCAACCTCCATCTCCCTGGTTCAAGCAATTCCCCTGCCTCAGCCTGCTGAGTAGCTGGGGTTACAGGCACACGCCATCATGTTTGGCTAAATTTTTGTATTTTTAGTAGAGAAATGATTTCACCATATTGGTCAGGCTGGTCTCAAACTCCTGACCTCAGGCAATCCGCCTGCCTCAGCCTCCCAGTTTTGCCCATTTTTAAATAAGTTATTTATGTTTTTGCTGTTGAGTTGTTTAAGTTTGTTATATAATCTGGGCATTAACTCCTTAGCAGATGTATAGTTTGCAAATATTGTATCCCATTCTGTAAGTTGTTTTTTCACTCTGTTAAGTTTCCTTTGCTGTGCAAAAGCATTTTAGTTTGATGAAACCCCATTTATCTCTTTTTGCTTTTGTTGCCTGTGCTTTTGACGTCTCATTTAAAAAATCCTTGTAGAACCCAAAGTTATAGAGAATTTCCCACATGTTATCTTCTAGTAGTTTTTCATAGTTTTCAATCTTACCTTTAGGTCTTTAATCGCATTTGAGTTGATTTTTGTATAAGGTAAAAGATAGGGGTCTAATTTCATTATCCCACATGTAGATATCCAATCTTCTCAGTACCATTTAATGAAGAGACTGTCTTTACCCCTGTGTGTGCTCTTGACTCCTTTTTGGAAAATCAGTTGACTTTAGGTATGAGAATTTATTTCTGAGCTGTATATTCTCTTCCATTGGTCTATGTGTTTGCTTTATGGCAGTGCCATGCTGTTTTGCTTACTATGGCTTTGTAGTATATTTTGAAGTCAGGTAGTGTGGTGCCTCCAGCTTTGTTATTTTTGCACAGGATTGCTTTGGTTATTTGGGGTCTTTTCTGGTTTCATACAAATTTTAGGGTATTTTTTTCTATTTCTGTGAAGAATTTCATTGGTATTTTGATAGGGATTGCATTGAATCTGTAGGACATTTTGTTAGTATGGTCATTTCAATAGTATCAGTTCTTCCATTCCATGAGTATATAGTGTCCATTTTTTGTGGATCATAAATTTTTCCATCAGTGTGTTATAGTTTTCATTGTAGAGATCTTTCACGACCTTGATTAAATTTATCTGCAGATTTCTTGGTAGCTATTGTAAATGGAATTCCTTTCTTGATGACTTTTTCAGATAGTTCACTATTAGTGTATAGAAACACCACTGAATTTTCTGTGTTGATTTTGTATACTACAACTTTACTGAATTTATTTATGATTTCTAGTAGTTTTTGGTCAAGTCTTTAGGGTTCTCACTCTATATAAGTATATATAGAAAGAACCCTAAAGAGAGAGAGATCATATATATCTATATGATCATATATATAGATGTATACATATGTATGTGAGATCACATTTTCTACAAACAGAAACAATCTGACTTCCTTCTTTCCAGTTTGGATCCCTCTTATTTATTTCTTTTGTCTAATTGCTCTGGCTCTGACCTCCAGTACTATGCTAAATAGAAGTGGTAGAAGTTGACATCCTTGTCTTCCTCCATATCATAGAGGAAAAGCATTTAACTATTCACCATAAATAAGATGTTAGCTGTGGGTTTGTCACATATGGCCTTTACTGCGTTGAGGTACACTCCTATACCTACTTTCTTGACAGTTTTTATCATAAAGGAATGTTGACTTTTGTCAAGTGTTCTTTTTGCATCTGTTGAAATGATCACATGGTTTTTGTTCTTCTTTCTATTGTGGTGGTGTATCATATTTACTGATTTGTGCATGTTAAGCCATCCTTTCATCCCTGGGATGAACCCCACTTGATTATAGTGAATACTCTTTTTAGTGTGCTGTCGAAGTCAGTTCACTTGTATCTTGTTGAGAATTTTTGTATCTATGTTCTTCAGGAATATTGGCCTGTTATTTTCATTTTGTGCGTGTCTTTGTCTGGTTTTAGAATCAGGATGTTGCGAGCCTCTTAAGATGAGTATGGAAGTATTCCTTCCTCATTACTTTTGTGGAAAAGTTTGTGGAGAATTGGTAGTTATTCTTTAACTGTTTGGTAGAATTCAGCAGTGAAGACATCAGGTCCTGGGTGTTGGTTGTTGTTGTTGTTGTTTTGATGGAAGATGTTTTATTATTGATTCAATTTCCAAACTCATTCTTGATGTGTTCAGATGTTATATTTCCTCACAATTTAATCTGGGTAGTTGTATGTGTGCAGAAATTTATTCATTTTATTCTACATTATCAAATTTGTTGGCATATAGTTATGAGTAATGTCTTACAATCCCTTCTATTTCTGTGGTGTATCAGTTGTAATGTCTCCTTTTTCATCTTTTATTTATTTGAATTTTCTCTCCTTTTGTCTTAGTTTAGCTAAAGGTTTGTCAGTTTTACCTTTACACTTTGTCTTATTTATCTTTTGAAATATTTTTTAGTGTCTGTTTCATTTATATCTGCTGTGAGCTTTATTATTTCCTTCCTTCTACCAATTTTGGGTTTAGTTTGTTTTTGATGTTCTAGTTACTTGAAGTGTATAATTTTGCTTTGTGATTTGAAAATCTTTCTTCTTTTTTGGTGTAGGCTTTTATTGCTATAAATTTCCCTCTTAGAACTGCTTTTGCTACGTTCCATAGGTTTGGGTATGTTGGATTTTCATTCTTACTTGCCTCAGTGACTTTTGAAATTTTCCTATTAATGTCTTAATGAGACCTATTGATTTCTTGGGTGCGTGCTATTTAATTTCCATGTTTTTATAAAATTTCCAAGGGCTTTCCTGTTGTTGATTTCTGACTTTATATCCCTGTAATCAGAAAAGATACTTCATATGATATCTGTCTTCTTAAGTTTGTTAAGACTTATTATGTGTCATAATGTATGATTGGTCCTAGAGAATGTTTGGTGTACAGTTGAGAATAATTTGTATTCTGCAGCTGTTGGATGATGTATTAGTCTGTTTTCATACTGCTGATAAAGACATACCCGAGACTGGGTAATTTACAGAGAAAAAGAGGTTTAGTGGACTCATAGTTCCACGTGGCTGGGGAGGTCTCCCAATCATGATGGAAGGCGAAAGACACATCTTACATGGTAGCAAACAAAATAGAATTGAGAACCAAGTGAAAGGGTTCCCCCTTATAAAACCATCAGATCTTGTTAGACGTATTCACTACCACAAGAACAGTATGGGGGAACCGCCCCCATGATTCAATTATCTCCCACTGGTTCCCTCCCACAACATGTATGAATTATGGGAGCTATAATCAAGATGAGATTTGGGTGGGGATATACAGCCAAACCATATCAGGTGAGATCTTCTTTACCTGCTAGGTCCATTTGGTCTATGGTATAGTTTGAGTCTGTCATTTTTTGGTTGATTTTCTCTTCATAGAATCTGTCCATTTTTAAAGTGGAGTGTTGAAATTTCCTACTAATATTGTATTGCAGTCTATCTCTACCTTTAAATCTAATATTTGCTTTATATATCTGGTTGTTCTGGTGTTGGGTACATATATAGTTACACCTAAGTAATATATATGTTATGTCCTCTTATTGAATTGGGCCTTTTATCATTTCATTATACAGTGACATTCTTTTTTTATATAGTTTTTTTATTTAAAGCCTTTTAAAATATGACATGACTGTGGCTACTCCTGCTTGCTTTTCATTTGTTTGCATAAAATATATTTTTCCATCTCTTCACTTTCAGTCTATTTGTCTTTAATAGTGAGGTAAGTATCATGTAGGCAGCATATAGGTGCGTTTTGCTATCTGAATCCATTCATCCACTTTATATCTTTTAAGTAGAGTTTAATCCACTTCCATTCAAGTTTATTATTGATAAATTAGGACTTCCTTCTACCATTTCATTAGTTGTTTTTTAGATTACTTGTTCACTTCTTCCTTTCTTATTGTTTATCCCTCTAGTTTGGTGGTTTTCTGTGGTGCTAAGCTTTGTTTCTTTTCCCTTTTTTGGTGTGTGTGTGTGTATCTGCTGTAATTTCTTTCTTTCTGGTTAGTGAAACTAACATACAGAGTCCTGTATTTGTAACAGACTATTTTACACTGATAACAACTTAACTTCTGTCACATAAAAATACTCTTGACTTCTCCCCCCCACACACATAATTTATATTTTTGTGACCTTACATTGCATCTTTATGAATGGTAGACTCCATGGAACATAGGATCTATGTCACAACTAAATCCATTATTTAATGGCAGCATTAAAGCAGCCCAAAGAATGTGAAAAACTGGTGTGGGTGTATTTAACTTTTTAAAAACTATGTTTCATAATGTTTTCATTAAAAAGTCTTTATCAGTTTGCTAATGCCTAATTTTTACAACCAGCCACCATAGATTTTACAGGATAAATATATTATTTCAGTGGTAATTGAAGCAGAATTTTTGTTGCTCTTCTTACCCTTAGAGATTGTGTATTATCCTCAGACGTAATTCTTTGATTTTTTTTTCTTTTCATGTTGTTACACATAGTTACCAACAATGAACGTGAGAATAACCTTTGAATATTTTCAAGCATTAAGATTTGTTTATACAGCTGCAGAATTAGACAACCAACACTCTTGGGTCTTTACCTCTCAGCATACACCTGATTATTAACTTAAAGGTATGATGGGAAAAGTATCAATTTTTGTTGGTCACCTAGATTTGGAAATATGTAATAACTATAAGCTTGGGTCTGCTTCTTCAGAAGCCTAGGAATTGGAGTGATGGTTCTCTGAAGAGGCTGGAAACAAAGTATGTGTTTCCAGAAGGCTTAATAGAATATGTTGAGACATAGGCCATTAACACAAAAGTGAAAGAAATGCAAAAAATGTATGAAAGTAAGGATTTGAGAAGGGAAATTTTATTTTTAAGTCTAAGATTCCTATGAATTATATGAAAATAAATGTCCTATCCTTAAAATTAGCCAAAGGAAGCACTTTACTTATCAATATGATATGACTTTTCATACTCTTATCTAAAGATATCCTAAACTAAGATCCAGTTTTCTAAGTAAAGACCTTTTACTCATGCTTTAAAGCATGTTAGATGATTCCTACCACATCACATCATGTTGTTTACATGTATGATTTAAACTGCATTTATTCTTCAACTCACTGGTTCCTTAGGCTTCTTATCTTTCCTTGCACGCTTAGATAATTTTATGTTAAATTGATTTTTAGAAGTTTAGTTGCTGGGCGTAGTGGCTGTCGCCTGTAAACCCAGTACTTTGGGAATTCAAGGCAGGTGGATTGCTTGAGTCTTGGAGTTTGAGGCCTGCCTGGGAAAGATGACAAACCCCATTGGTACAAAAATAAAAATATTAGCTGGATATGGTGGCACATGCCTGTGGTCCCAGCTACTCCAAGGCTGAGGTGGGAGGATGGCTTGAGTCCGAGAGGCAGAGGTGTGAGCCAAGATCATGCCCTGCTCTTCAGCCTGGGCAACCAAGCCAGACCCTGTTTCAAAAAAAAAAATCTAGTGAGATTTGATTTCTATTTCTATGTGATTCAAAACTAGGAGAGCTTCAAGGCTAATGACTATTAAAAAATGGCCATTGCTACTTGCATTTTCTATGAAGCCAGCATACACAGCAACGTGCAACCTAAAAACCAAGCTATTTAATAAGTAGCTTAGATTTCAGGTTTGATTGTCTTTGAGGTTTGATTTTTGCAGAGATCAATTGCCAGACCAAATATAGACTAATTCTGTATTTGGTCTTTTTATCATATGAAACATCCCAGCCTTGGGTATAAATTAAGAGCAAATACGGATGTTTATACCGATAGCGGTGCAGATATTTCCATGTTTATACAGATAGCGGTGTAGATATTCCCATGTCTATAGAGATAGCGGTGTAGATATTTCCATGTTTATACAGATAGCGTTGTAGATATTTCCATGTTTATAGAGACAGCGGTGTAGATATTTCTATATTTATAGAGATAGAGGTGTAGATATTTCCATGTTTATAGAGATAGCGGTGTAGATATTTCCATGTTTATACAGATAGCGGTGTAGATATTTCCATGTTTATGCAGGTAGCGGTGTAGGTATTTCCATGTTTGTACAGGTAGCGGTGAAGATATTTCCATATTTATACAGATGACGGTGTACATATTTCCATGTTCATACAGATGGCGGTGTAGATATTTCTATGTTTATAGAGATGGCGGTGTAGATAATTAAATGTTTATACAGATAGCTGTGTAGATATTTCCATGTTTATAGAGATGGTGGTGTAGATATTTCCATGTTTCTACAGATGGCGGTGTAGATATTTCCATGTTTATACAGATGGAGGTGTAGATATTTACATGTTTTTACAGATAGCGTTGTAAATATTTCCATGTTCACACAGACAGCGGTGTAAATATTTCCACCTTTATACAGATGGTGGTGTAGATATTTCCAATTCCATACAGATGGCGGTTTAGATATTTCCATTTTTATAGAGATGGCGGTGCAGATATTTCCATTGTGATACAGATGGCGGTGTTGGTATTTTCATGTTGATACAGATGGTGGTGTACATAGTTCCCTGTTCATACAGATGGCGGTGTAAATATTTTCATGTTCCTACAGATGGCAGTGTAGATATTTCCATGATCATACAGATGGCGGTGTAGGTATTTCCATGTTTATACAGATAGCAGTGTAGATATTTCCATGTTCATACAGATAGCGGTGTGGATGTTTACATCTTTATACAGATGGCGGAGTAGGTATTTCCATGTTCTAACCGATGGCGGTGTAGAAGTTTCCTTGTTTGTAGACATGGTGGTGTAGATATTTCCGTGTTTATACAGACGGCGGTGTAGATATTTCCATGTTGATAGAGATGGCGGTGTAGATATTTCCATGTTTATACCGATAGCGGTGTAGATATTTCCAGGTTCATACAGATGGCGGTAAAGATATTTCCATGTTCATACAGATTTCGGTGTAGATATTTCCATGTTCATACAGATGGTAGTGTAGATATTTCCATGTTCATACAGATTTCGGTGTAGATATTTCCATGTTCATACAGATGGTAGTGTAGATATTTCCATGTTTATAGAGATGGCGGTCTAGATATTTCCATGTTTATAGAGATTGCGGTGAAGATATTTCCATGTGTATACCCATAGCGGTGTAGATATTTCCATGTTTATACAGATAGCGGTGTAGATATTTCCATGTTCATAAAGATAGCGGTGTAGATATTTCCATGTTTATACAGATAGCAGTGTAGATATTTCCATGTTTATACAGATAGCGGTGTAGATATCTCCATCTTAATACAGATGGCGGTGTAGATATTTATGTGTTCATACAGATGGCGGTGCAGATATTTCCATGTTCATACAGATGGCGGTGTAGATATTTCCATGTTTATAGAGATAGCGGTGTAGTTATTTCCATGTGTAAAGAGATAGCTTTGTAGATATTTCCATGTATATGCAGATAGCTGTGTAGATATTTCCATTTTCATGCAGATAGCGGTGTAGATATTTCCATGTTCAAACAGATAGCGGTGTAGATATTTAAATGTTCATCCAGATGGTTGTGTAGATATATCCATGTTCATACAGATAGCGCTGTAGATATTTCCATGTTCATGCAGATAGCGGTGTAGATATTTCCATGTTCATCCGTATGGCTGTGTAGATATATCCAAGTTCATACAGATGGCGGTGAAGATATTTTCATGTTCATACAGATAGCGGTGTAGCTATTTCCATGTTCATACAGATAGCAGAGTAGATATTTCCATGTTCGTACAGATAGCGGTGCTGATATTTCAATGTTTATACAGGTAGCGGTGTAGATATTTCCATGTTTATAGAGATAGTGGCGTAGATATTTCCATGTTTATACAGTTAGCGGTGTAGATATTTCCATGTTTATACAGATAGCGGTGTAGATATCTCCATCTAAATACAGATGGCGGTGTAGATATTTATATGTTCGTACAGATGGCGGTGCAGATATTTCCATGTTCATACAGATGGCAGTGTAGATATTTCCATGTTCATACACATAGCGGTGTAGTTATTTCCATATGTAAAGAGATAACTGTGTATATATTTCCATGTATATGCAGATAGCTGTGTGGATATTTCCATTTTCATGCAGATAGCGGTTTAGATATTTCCATGTTCAAACAGATAGCGGTGTAGATATTTCCATGTTCATTCAGATAGCGGTGTATATATTTCCATGTTTATACAGATGGCGGTGAAGATGTATGCATGTTTACACAGATAACAGTGTAGGTATTTCCATGTTCATACAGATTGCGTTGTAGATATTTCCATGTTCATCCAGATGGCTGTGTAGATATATCCATGTTCATACAGATAGCGGTGTAGATATTTCCATGTTCATACAGATAGTGCTGTAGATATTTCCATGTTCATACAGATAGCGGTGTAGCTATTTCCATGTTCATACAGATAGCGGTGTAGATATTTCCATGTTCGTACACATAGCTGTGTAGATATTTCCATGTTCATACAGATAGCGGTGTAGATATTTCCATGTTTATACAGATAGCGGTGTAGATATTTCCATCCTCATTCAGATGGCTGTCTAGATATATCCATGTTCATACAGATGGCGGTGAAGATATTTCCATGTTCATACAGATAGCGGTGTAGATATTTCCATGTTCATACAGATAGCGGTTTAGATATTTCCATGTTCATCCAGATGGCTGTGTAGACATATCCATGTTCATTACAGATGGCGGTGAAGATAATTCCATGTTCATACAGATAGCGGTGTAGATATTTCCATGTTCATACAGATAGCTGTTTAGATATTTCCATGTTCATACAGACTGCGGTGTAGATATTTCCATGTTCATTCAGATAGCAGTGTTGATATTTCCATGTTTGTACAGATAGCGGTGAAGATGTATGCATGTTTACACAGATAGCGGTGTAGATATTTCCATGTTCATACAGATAGCGTTGTTGATATTTCCATGTTCATCCAGATGGCTGTGTAGATATATCCATGTTCATACAGATAGCGGTGTAGATATTTCCATGTTCATCCAG
Organism: Gorilla gorilla gorilla; assembly: GCF_029281585.2. Taxonomy (NCBI): domain Eukaryota; kingdom Metazoa; phylum Chordata; class Mammalia; order Primates; family Hominidae; genus Gorilla; species Gorilla gorilla. The sequence goes on from NC_073232.2 coordinate 148,664,115, forward strand.
ATGGCTGTGTAGGTATATCCATGTTCATACAGATGGCGGTGAAGATATTTCCATGTTCATACAGATAGCGGTGTAGACATTTCCAAGTTCATCCAGACGGCTGTGTAGATATTTCCATGTTCATACAGATGGCGGTGAAGATATTTCCATGTTTATACAGATATCGGTGAAGATGTATGCATGTTTACACAGATAGCGGTGTAGATATTTCCCTGTTCAAACAGATAGCGGTGTAGATATTTCCATGTTCAAACAGATAGCGGTGTAGATATTTCCATGTTCATACAGATAGCGGTGTAGATATTTCCCTGTTTATACAGATAGAGGTGAAGATGTATGCATGTTTACACAGATTGCGGCATAGATATTTCCATGTTCATACAGATAGCGGTGTTGATATTTCCATCTTCATCCAGATGGCTGTGTAGATATATCCATGTTCATACAGATGGCGGTGAATATATTTCCATGTTCGTACAGATAGCGGAGTAGATATTTCCATGTTCATACAGATAGCGGTGTAGGTATTTCCATCTTTATACAGATAGCGGTGAAGATGTATGCATGTTTACACAGATAGCGGTGTAGATATTTCCATGCTCATACAGATATCGGTGTAGATATTTCCATGTTCATCCAGATGGCTGTGTAGATATATCCATGTTCATACAGATAGCGGTGTAGATATTTCCATGTTCATAGAGTTAGTGCTGTAGATATTTCCATGTTCATACAGATAGCGGTATAGCTATTTCCATGTTCATACAGATAGCGGTGTAGATAATTCCTTGTTCGTACAGATAGCGGTGTAGATATTTCCATGTTCATACAGATAGCGGTGCTTATATTTCCATGTTTATACAGGTAGCGGTGTAGATATTTCCATCTTTATACAGATAGCGGTGTAGATATTTCCATGTTTATACAGATAGCGGTGTAGATATTTCCAAGTTTATACAGATAGCGGTGTAGATATCTGCATCTTAATACAGTTGGCGGTGTAGATATTTATATGTTCATACAGATGGCAGTGCAGATATTTCCATGTTCATACAGATGGCGGTGTAGATAATTCCATGTTTATAGAGATAGCGGTGTAGCTATTTCCATGTTCATACAGATAGCGGTGTAGATATTTCCATGTTCATGCAGATAGTGGTGTAGATATTTCCATGTTCATACAGATAGCGGTGTAGCTATTTCCATGTTCATACAGATAGTGGTGTAGATATTTCCATGTTCATCCAGAGGGCTTTGTAGACATATCCATGTTCATACAGATGGTGATGAGGTAATTCCATGTTCATACAGATAGCGGTGTAGATATTTCCATGTTCATACAGATAGTGGTGTAGATATTTCCATGTCCATACAGACAGAGGGGCTGATATTTCCTTGTTCATACAGATAGCGGTGCTGATATTTCCATGTTTATACAGGTAGCGGTGTAGATATTTCCATGTTTATACAGATAGCGGTGTAGATACTTCCATGTTTATAAATACAGCGGTGTAGATATCTCCATCTTAATACAGATGGCGGTGTAGATATTTATGTGTTCATACTGATGGCCGTGCAGATATTTCCATGTTCATACAGATAGCGGTGTACATATTTCCATGTGTAAATAGATAGCTGTGTAGATATTTCCATGCATATGCAGATAGCTGTGTAGATATTTCCATTTTCATGCAGATAGCGGTTTAGATATTTCCATGTTTAAACAGATATCAGTGTAGATATTTCCATGTTCATACAGATAGCGGTGTAGATATTTTCATGTTTATACAGATAGCGGTGAAGATGTATGCATGCTTACACAGTTAGCGGTGAAGATTCTTCCATGTTCATCCAGACGGCTGTGTAGATATATCCATGTTCATACAGATGGCGGTGAAGATATTTCCATGTTCGTACAGATAGCGGTTTAGATATTTCCATGTTCATAGAGATAGCAGTGTAGATATTTCAATGTATATACAGATAGCGGTGTAGGTATCTCCATCTTAATACAGATTGCGGTGTAGATATTTATATGTTCATACAGATGGCGGTGCAGATATTTCCATGTTCATACAGATGGCGGTGTAGATATTTCCATGTTCATACAGATAGCGTTGTAGTTATTTCCATATGTAAAGGGTTAGCTGTGAATACATTTCCATGTATATGCAGATAGCTGTGTAGATATTTCCATTTTCATGCAGATAGCGGTTTAGATATTTCCATGTTCAAACAGATAGCGGTGTAGACATTTCCATGTTCATACAGATAGCGGTGTATATATTTCCATGTTCATACAGATGGCGGTGAAGATGTATGCATGTTTACACAGATAACGGTGTAGATATTTCCATGTTCATACAGATAGCGGTGTAGATATTTCCATGTTCGTCCAGATGGCTGTGTAGATATATCCATGTTCATACAGATAGCGGTGTAGATATTTCCATGTTCATACAGATAGTGCTGTAGATATTTCCATGTTCATACAGATAGCGGTGTAGCTATTTCCATGTTCATACAGATAGCGGTGTAGATATTTCCATGTTCGTACACATAGCGGTGTAGATATTTCCATGTTCATACAGATAGCGGTGCTTATATTTCCATGTTTATACAGGTAGCGGTGTAGATATTTCCATGTTTATACAGATAGCGGTGTAGATATTTCCATGTTTATACAGATAGCTGTGTAGATAATTCCATCCTCATTCAGATGGCTGTCTAGATATATCCATGTTCATACAGATGGCGGTGAAGACATTTCCATGGTTACAGATAGTGGTGTAGATATTTCCATGTTCATCCAGATAGCGGTGTAGATATTTCCATGTTCATCAAGATGGCTGTGTAGACATATCCATGTTCATACAGATGGCGGTTTAGATATTTATATGTACATACAGATGGCGGTGCAGATATTTCCATGTTCCTACAGATAGCGGTGTAGTTATTTCCAGGTTTATACAGGTAGCGGTGTAGATATCTCCATCTTAATACAGATGGCGGTGTAGATATTTATATGTTCATACAGATGCCGGTGCAGATATTTCCATGTTCATACAGATGGCGGTGTTGATATTTCCATGTTCATACAGATAGCGGTGTAGCTATTTCCATGTTCATGCAGAGAGCGTTGTAGATATTTCCATGTTCATCCAGATGACTGTGTAGATATATCCATGTTCATACAGATGGCGGTGAAGATATTTCCATGTTCATACAGATAGCGGTGTAGATATTTCCATGTTCATACAGATAGTGGTGTAGATATTTCCATGTTCATACAGATAGCGGTGAAGATGTATGCATGTTTACAGAGATAGCGGTGTAGATATTTCCTTCTAAATACAGATGGCGGTGTAGATATTTATATGTTCATGCAGATGGCCATGCAGATATTTCCATGTTCATACAGATTGCGGTGTAGATATTTCCATGTTCATACAGATAGCGGTGTAGATATTTCCATGTTCATACAGATAGCTGTGTAGATATTTCTATGTTCATACAGATAGCGGTGTAGTTATTTCCATGTTCATACAGATAGCGGTGTAGATATTTCCATGTTCATCCAGATGGCTGTTTAGATATATCCATGTTCATACAGATGGCGGTGTAGATATTTCCATGTTCATACAGATAGCGGTGTAGATATCTCGATGTTCATTCAGATTTCTGTGTAGATATTTCCATGTTCATACAGATAGCGGTGTAGATATTTCCATGTTCATTCAGATGGCTGTGTAGATACATCCATGTTCATACAGATAGCGGTGTAGATATTTCCATGTTCATACAGACAGTTTTGTAGATATTTCCATGTTCTTACAGATAGCAGTGTAGCTATTTCCATGTTCATACAGATAGTGCTGTAGTTATTTCCATATGTAAAGAGTTAGCTGTGAATACATTTCCATGTATATGCAGATAGATGTGTAGATATTTCCATTTTCATGCAGATAGCGGTGTAGATATTTCCATGTTCATACAGATAGCGGTGTAGATATTTCCTTGTTCATACAGGTAGCGGTGTAGATTTTTCCATGTTCATACAGATAGCGGTTCTGATATTTCCATGTTTATACAGGCAGCGGTGTAGATATTTCCATGTTTATACAGATAGCGGTGTAGATATCTCTTTCTTAATACAGATGGCGGTGTAGATATTTATGAGTTCATACAGATGGCGGTGCAGATATTTCCATGTTCATACAGATGGCGGTGTAGATATTTCCATGATTACAGATATAGCGGTGTAGTTTTTTCCATGTGTAAAGAGATAGCTGTGTAGGTATTTCCATGTATATGCAGATAGCTTTGTAGATATTTCCATTTTCATGCAGATAGCGGTGTAGATATTTACATGTTCAAACAGATAGCGGTGTAGATATTTCCATGTTCACTCAGATAGCTTTGTAGATATTTCCATGTTCATACAGATAGCGGTGTAGATATTTCCATGTTCATACAGATAGCGGTGTAGATATTTCCATGTTCATACAGATAGCCGTGCTGATATTTCCATGTTTATACAGGTAGCGGTGTAGGTATTTCCATGTTTATACAGATAGCGGTGTAGATATTTCCATGTTTATACAGATAGCGGTGTAGATATTTCCATGTTTATTCAGATAGCGGTGTAGATATCTCCAACTTAATACAGATGGCGGTGTAGATATTTATATTTTCATACAGATGGCGGTGCAGATATTTCCATGTTCATACAGATGGCGGTGTAGATATTTCCATGTTCATACAGATAGCGGTGTAGATATTTCCATGTTCATACAGATAGCGGTGTATATATTTCCATGTTCATACAGATAGCGGTGTAGATATTTCCATGTTCATACAGATAGCGGTGTAGCTATTTCCATGTTCATAGAGATAGCGGTGTAGATATTTCCATGTTCATAGAGATAGCGGTGTAGATGTTTCCATGTTCATACAGTTAGTGGTGCTGATATTTCCATGTTTATACAGGTAGTGGTGTAGATATTTCAAAGTTTATACAGATAGCGGTGTAGATATTTCCATGTTTATACAGATAGCGGTGTAGATATTTCCAAGTTTATACAGATATCGGTGTAGATATCTCCATCTTAATATAGATGGGGGTGTAGATATTTATATGTTCATACAGATGGCGGTGCAGATATTACCATGTTCATACAGATGGCGGTGTAGATATTTGCATGTTTATAGAGATAGCACTGTAGTTATTTCCATGTGTAAAGAGATAGCTTTGTAGATATTTCCATGTATATGCAGATAGCATTGTAGATATTTCCATTTTCATGCAGATAGCGGTGTAGATATTTACATGTTCAAGCAGATTGCAGTGTAGATATTTCCATGTTCATGCAGATAGCAGTGTAGATATTTCCATGTTTATACAGATAGCGGTGAAGATGTATGCATGTTTACACAGATAGAGGTGTAGATATTTCCATGTTCATACAGATAGCGGTGAATATATTTCCATGTTCGTACAGATAGCGGTGTAGTTATTTCCATGTGTAAAGAGATAGCTGTGTAGATATAACCATGTATATGCAGATAGCTGTGTAGATATTGCCATTTTCATGCAGATAGCGGTTTAGATATTTCCATGTTCAAACAGATAGCGGTGTAGATATTTCCATGTTCATAGAGATAGCGGTGTAGTTATTCCCATGTTCATACAGATAGAGGGGCTGATATTTCCATGTTCATACAGATAGCGGTGCTGATATTTCAATGTTTATACAGGTAGAGGTGTAGATATTTCCATGTTTATACAGATAGCAGTGCAGATATTTCCATGTTCATACAGATAGCGGTGTAGATATTTCCATGTTCATACAGATAGCGGTGTAGATATTTCCATGTTCATACAGATAGCGGTGTAGATATTTCCATGTTCATACAGATAGCGGTGCTGATATTTCCATGTTTATACAGATAGCGGTGCTGATATTTCCATGTTGATACAGGTAGCAGTGTAGATATTTCCATGTTTATTCAGATAGCGGTGTAGATATCTCCATCTTCATACAGATAGCCGTGTAGATATTTCCATGTTCATACAGATAACGGTGTAGATATTTCCATGTTCATACAGGTAGTGGTGTAGATATTTCCATGTTCATACAGATAGCGGTGTAGCTATTTCCATGTTCATAGAGATATCGGTGTAGATATTTCCATCTCCGTAGAGATAGCGGTGTAGATATTTCCATGTTCATACAGATAGCGGTGCTGGTATTTCCATGTTTATACAGGCAGCGGTGTAGATATTTCCATGTTCATACAGATGGCGGAGTAGATATTTCCATGTTTATAGATATAGCGGTGTAGTTTTTTCCATGTGTAAAGAGATAGCTGTGTAGATATTTCCATGTATATGCAGATAGCTTTGTAGATATTTCCATTTTCATGCAGATAGCGGTGTAGATATTTACATGTTCAAACAGATAGCGGTGTAGATATTTCCATGTTCATTCAGATAGCTTTGTAGATATTTCCATGTTCATACAGATAGCGGTGTAGATATTTCCATGTTCATACAGATAGCGGTGTAGATATTTCCATGTTCATACAGATAGCGGTGTAGATATTTCCATGTGTATTCAGATAGCGGTGTAGATATCTCCATCTTAATACATATGGCGGTGTAGATATTTATATGTTCATACAGATGGCGGTGCAGATATTTCCATGTTCATACAGATGTCGGTGTAGATATTTCCATGTTCATACAGATAGCGGTGTAGATATTTCCATGTTCATACAGATAGCGGTGTAGATATTTCCATGTTCATACAGATAGCGGTGTAGATATTTCCATGTTCATACAGGCTGCGGTGTAGATATTTCCATGTTCATACAGATAGCGGTGCTGATATTTCCATGTTTATACAGGCAGCAGTGTAGGTATTTCCATGTTTATACAGATTGCTGTGTAGATATCTCCTTCTTAATACAGTTGGCGGTTTAGATATTTATATGTTCATACAGATGGCGGTGCAGATATTTCCATGTTCATACAGATGGCGGTGTAGATATTTCCATGTTCATAGATATAGCAGTGTAGTTATTTCCATGTGTAAAGAGATAGCTGTGTAGATATATCCATGTATATGCAGATAGCTTTGTAGATATTTCCATTTTCATGCAGATGGCAGTGTAGATATTTCCATGTTCAAACAGATAGCGGTGTAGATATTTCCATGTTCATATAGATAGCGGTGTAGATATTTCTATGTTCATACAGATAGCGGTGTAGATATTTCCATGTTCATACAGATAGCGGTGTAGATATTTCCATGTTCATACAGATAGCGGTGCTGATATTTCCATGTTTATACAGATAGCGGTGCTGATATTTCCATGTTTATACAGGTAGCAGTGTAGATATTTCCATGTTTATTCTGATAGCGGGGTAGATATCTCCATCTTAATACAGATAGCTGTGTAGATATTTCCATGTTCATACAGATAGCGGTGTAGATATTTCCATGTTCATACAGCTAGTGGTGTAGATATTTCCATGTTCATACAGATAGCAGTGTAGCTATTTCCATGTTCATAGAGATAGCGGTGTAGATATTTCCATGTTCATAGAGATAGCGGTGTAGATGTTTACATGTTCATACAGATAGTGGTGCTGATATTTCCATGTTTATACAGGTAGCGGTGTAGATATTTCAATGTTTATACAGATAGATGTGTAGATATTTCCATGTTTATACAGATAGCGGTGTAGATATTTCCAAGTTTATACAGATAGCGGTGTAGATATCTCCATCTTAATATAGATGGGGGTGTAGATATTTTTATGTTTATACAGATGGCGGTGCAGATATTACTATGTTCATACAGATGGCAGTGTAGATATTTGCATGTTTATAGAGATAGCGCTGTAGTTATTTCCATGTGTAAAGAGATAGCTTTGTAGATATTTCCATGTATATGCAGATAGCATTGTAGATATTTCCATTTTCATGCAGATAGCTGTGTAGATATTTCCATGTTCAAGCAGATTGCAGTGTAGATATTTCCATGTTCATGCAGATAGCAGTGTAGATATTTCCATGTTTATAGAGATAGCGGTGAAGATGTATGTATGTTAACACAGATAGCGGTGTAGGTATTTCCATGTTCATACAGATAGCGGTGTAGATATTTCCATGTTCATCCAGATGGCTGTGTAGATATATCCATGTTCATACAGATGGCGGTGAAGATATTTCCATGTTCGTACAGATAGCGGTGTAGTTATTTCCATGTGTAAAGAGATAGCTGTGTAGATATTTCCATATATATGCAGATAGCTGTGTAGATATTTCCATTTTCATGCAGATAGCGGTTTAGATATTTCCATGTTCAAACAGATAGCGGTGTAGATATTTCCATGTTCATAGAGATAGCGGTGTAGATATTTCCATGTTCATACAGAGAGCGGTGCTGATATTTCCATGTTTATACAGGTAGAGGTGTAGATATTTCCATGTTTATACAGATAGCAGTGCAGATATTTCCATGTTCATAAAGATAGCGGTGTAGTTATTTCCATGTTCATACAGATAGCGGTGTAGATATTTCCATGTTCATACAGATAGCGGTGTAGATATTTCCATGTTCATAGAGATAGCGGTGCTGATATTTCCGTGTTTATACAGATAGCGGTGCTGATATTTCCATGTTGATACAGGTAGCAGTGTAGATATTTCCATGTTTATTCAGATAGCGGTGTAGATATCTCCATCTTAATACAGATAGCCGTGTAGATATTTCCATGTTCATACAGATAGCGGTGTAGATATTTCCATGTTCATACAGGTAGTGGTGTAGATATTTCCATGTTCATACAGATAGCGGTGTAGCTATTTCCATGTTCATAGAGATATCGGTGTAGATATTTCCATGTCCGTAGAGATAGCGGTGTAGATATTTCCATGTTCATACAGATAGCGGTGCTGGTATTTCCATGTTTATACAGGCAGCGGTGTAGATATTTCCATGTTTATACAGATAGCGGTGTAGATATTTCCATGTTTATACAGATAGCTGTGTAGATATATCCATGTTCATACAGATGGCGGTGAAGAAATTTCCATGTCCATAGAGATAGCGGTGTAGCTATTTCCATGTTCATACAGATAGCGGTGTATGTATTTCCATGTTCATACAGATAGCGGTGTAGATATTTCCATGTTCATACAGATAGCGGTGTTGCTATTTCCATGTTCATAGAGATAGCGGTGTAGATATTTCCATGTTCATAGAGATAGCGGTGTAGATGTTTCCATGTTCATACAGTTAGTGGTGCTGATATTTCCATGTTTATACAGGTAGCGGTGTAGATATTTCAAAGTTTATACAGATAGCGGTGTAGATATTTCCATGTTTATACAGATAGCGGTGTAGATATTTCCAAGTTTATACAGATATCGGTGTAGATATCTCCATCTTAATATAGATGGGGGTGTAGATATTTATATGTTCATACAGATGGCGGTGCAGATATTACCATGTTCATACAGATGGCGGTGTAGATATTTGCATGTTTATAGAGATAGCACTGTAGTTATTTCCATGTTTAAAGAGATAGCTTTGTAGATATTTCCATGTATATGCAGATAGCATTGTAGATATTTCCATTTTCATGCAGATAGCGGTGTAGATATTTCCATGTTCAAGCAGATTGCAGTGTAGATATTTCCATGTTCATGCAGATAGCAGTGTAGATATTTCCATGTTTATACAGATAGCGGTGAAGATGTATGCATGTTTACACAGATAGCGGTGTAGATATTTCCATGTTCATACAGATAGCGGTGTAGATATTTCCATGTTCATCCAGATGGCTGTGTAGATATATCCATGTTCATACAGATGGCGGTGAAGATATTTCCATGTTCGTACAGATAGCGGTGTAGTTATTTCCATGTGTAAAGAGATAGCTGTGTAGATATTTCCATGTATATGCAGATAGCTGTGTAGATATTTCCATTTTCATGCAGATAGCGGTTTAGATATTTCCATGTTCAAACAGATAGCGGTGTAGATATTTCCATGTTCATAGAGATAGCGGTGTAGTTATTCCCATGTTCATACAGATAGAGGGGCTGATATTTCCATGTTCATACAGATAGCGGTGCTGATATTTCCATGTTTATACAGGTAGAGGTGTAGATATATCCATGTTTATACAGATAGCAGAGCTGGTATTTCCATGTTCATACAGATAGCGGTGTAGATATTTCCATGTTCATACAGATAGTGGTGTAGATATTTCCATGTTCATACAGATAGCGGTGTAGATATTTCCATGTTCATACAGATAGTGGTGCTGATATTTCCATGTTTATACAGATAGCGGTGCTGATATTTCCATGTTGATACAGGTAGCAGTGTAGATATTTCCATGTTTATTCAGATAGCGGTGTAGATATCTCCATCTTCATACAGATAGCCGTGTAGATATTTCCATGTTCATACAGATAGCGGTGTAGCTATTTCCATGTTCATGCAGAGAGCGTTGTAGATATTTCCATGTTAATCCAGATGACTGTGTAGATATATCCATGTTCATACAGATGGCGGTGAAGATATTTCCATGTTCATACAGATAGCGGTGTAGATATTTCCATGTTCATACAGATAGTGGTGTAGATATTTCCATGTTCATACAGATAGCGGTGAAGATGTATGCATGTTTACACAGATAGCGGTGTAGATATTTCCTTCTAAATACAGATGGCGGTGTAGATATTTATATGTTCATGCAGATGGCCATGCAGATATTTCCATGTTCATACAGATTGCGGTGTAGATATTTCCATGTTCATACAGATAGCGGTTTAGATATTTCCATGTTCATACAGATAGCTGTGTAGATATTTCTATGTTCATACAGATAGCGGTGTAGTTATTTCCATGTTCATACAGATAGCGGTGTAGATATTTCCATGTTCATCCAGATGGCTGTTTAGATATATCCATGTTCATACAGATTGCGGTGTAGATATTTCCATGTTCATACAGATAGCGGTGTAGATATCTCGATGTTCATTCAGATTTCTGTGTAGATATTTCCATGTTCATACAGAAAGCGGTGTAGATATTTCCATGTTCATTCAGATGGCTGTGTAGATATATCCATGTTCATACAGATAGCGGTGTAGATATTTCCATGTTCATACAGACAGTTTTGTAGATATTTCCATGTTCATACAGATAGCAGTGTAGCTATTTCCATGTTCATACAGATAGTGCTGTAGTTATTTCCATATGTAAAGAGCTAGCTGTGAATACATTTCCATGTATATGCAGATAGATGTGTAGATATTTCCATTTTCATGCAGATAGCGGTGTAGATATTTCCATGTTCATACAGATAGCGGTGTAGATATTTCCTTGTTCATACAGGTAGCGGTGTAGATTTTTCCATGTTCATACAGATAGCGGTTCTGATATTTCCATGTTTATACAGGCAGCGGTGTAGATATTTCCATGTTTATACAGATAGCGGTGTAGATATCTCTTTCTTAATACAGATGGCGGTGTAGATATTTATGAGTTCATACAGATGGCGGTGCAGATATTTCCATGTTCATACAGATGGCGGTGTAGATATTTCCATGATTACAGATATAGCGTTGTAGTTTTTTCCATGTGTAAAGAGATAGCTGTGTAGGTATTTCCATGTATATGCAGATAGCTTTGTAGATATTTCCATTTTCATGCAGATAGCGGTGTAGATATTTACATGTTCAAACAGATAGCGGTGTAGATATTTCCATGTTCACTCAGATAGCTTTGTAGATATTTCCATGTTCATACAGATAGCGGTGTAGATATTTCCATGTTCATACAGATAGCGGTGTAGATATTTCCATGTTCATACAGATAGCCGTGCTGATATTTCCATGTTTATACAGGTAGCGGTGTAGGTATTTCCATGTTTATACAGATAGCGGTGTAGATATTTCCATGTTTATACAGATAGCGGTGTAGATATTTCCATGTTTATTCAGATAGCTGTGTAGATATCTCCAACTTAATACAGATGGCGGTGTAGATATTTATATTTTCATACAGATGGCGGTGCAGATATTTCCATGTTCATACAGATGGCGGTGTAGATATTTCCATGTTCATACAGATAGCGGTGTAGATATTTCCATGTTCATACAGATAGCGGTGTATATATTTCCATGTTCATACAGATAGCGGTGTAGATATTTCCATGTTCATACAGATAGCGGTGTAGCTATTTCCATGTTCATAGAGATAGCGGTGTAGATATTTCCATGTTCATAGAGATAGCGGTGTAGATGTTTCCATGTTCATACAGTTAGTGGTGCTGATATTTCCATGTTTATACAGGTAGTGGTGTAGATATTTCAAAGTTTATACAGATAGCGGTGTAGATATTTCCATGTGTATACAGACAGCGGTGTAGATATTTCCAAGTTTATACAGATATCGGTGTAGATATCTCCATCTTAATATAGATGGGGGTGTAGATATTTATATGTTCATACAGATGGCGGTGCAGATATTACCATGTTCATACAGATGGCGGTGTAGATATTTGCATGTTTATAGAGATAGCACTGTAGTTATTTCCATGTGTAAAGAGATAGCTTTGTAGATATTTCCATGTATATGCAGATAGCATTGTAGATATTTCCATTTTCATGCAGATAGCGGTGTAGATATTTACATGTTCAAGCAGATTGCAGTGTAGATATTTCCATGTTCATGCAGATAGCAGTGTAGATATTTCCATGTTTATACAGATAGCGGTGAAGATGTATGCATGTTTACACAGATAGAGGTGTAGATATTTCCATGTTCATACAGATAGCGGTGAAGATATTTCCATGTTCGTACAGATAGCGGTGTAGTTATTTCCATGTGTAAAGAGATAGCGGTGTAGATATAACCATGTATATGCAGATAGCTGTGTAGATATTGCCATTTTCATGCAGATAGCGGTTTAGATATTTCCATGTTCAAACAGATAGCGGTGTAGATATTTCCATGTTCATAGAGATAGCGGTGTAGTTATTCCCATGTTCATACAGATAGAGGGGCTGATATTTCCATGTTCATACAGATAGCGGTGCTGATATTTCAATGTTTATACAGGTAGAGGTGTAGATATTTCCATGTTCATACAGATAGCAGTGCAGATATTTCCATGTTCATACAGATAGCGGTGTAGATATTTCCATGTTCATACAGATAGCGGTGTAGATATTTCCATGTTCATACAGATAGCGGTGTAGATATTTCCATGTTCATACAGATAGCGGTGCTGATATTTCCATGTTTATACAGATAGCGGTGCTGATATTTCCATGTTGATACAGGTAGCAGTGTAGATATTTCCATGTTTATTCAGATAGCGGTGTAGATATCTCCATCTTCATACAGATAGCCGTGTAGATATTTCCATGTTCATACAGATAGCGGTGTAGATATTTCCATGTTCATACAGGTAGTGGTGTAGATATTTCCATGTTCATACAGATAGCGGTGTAGCTATTTCCATGTTCATAGAGATATCGGTGTAGATATTTCCATCTCCGTAGAGATAGCGGTGTAGATATTTCCATGTTCATACAGATAGCGGTGCTGGTATTTCCATGTTTATACAGGCAGCGGTGTAGATATTTCCATGTTCATACAGATGGCGGAGTAGATATTTCCATGTTTATAGATATAGCGGTGTAGTTTTTTCCATTTGTAAAGAGATAGCTGTGTAGATATTTCCATGTATATGCAGATAGCTTTGTAGATATTTCCATTTTCATGCAGATAGCGGTGTAGATATTTACATGTTCAAACAGATAGCGGTGTAGATATTTCCATGTTCATTCAGATAGCTTTGTAGATATTTCCATGTTCATACAGATAGCGGTGTAGATATTTCCATGTTCATACAGATAGCGGTGTAGATATTTCCATGTTCATACAGATAGCGGTGTAGATATTTCCATGTGTATTCAGATAGCGGTGTAGATATCTCCATCTTAATACATATGGCGGTGTAGATATTTATATGTTCATACAGATGGCGGTGCAGATATTTCCATGTTCATACAGATGTCGGTGTAGATATTTCCATGTTCATACAGATAGCGGTGTAGATATTTCCATGTTCATACAGATAGCGGTGTAGCTATTTCCATGATCATAGAGATAGCGGTGTAGATATTTCCATGTTCATAGAGATAGCGGAGTAGATGTTTACATGTTCATACAGATAGTGGTGCTGATATTTCCATGTTTATACAGGTAGCGGTGTAGATATTTCAATGTTTATACAGATAGCTGTGTAGATATTTCCATGTTTATACAGATAGCGGTGTAGATATTTCCAAGTTTATACAGATAGCGGTGTAGATATCTCCATCTTAATATAGATGGGGGTGTAGATATTTATATGTTCATACAGATGGCGGTGCAGATATTACCATGTTCATACAGATGGCAGTGTAGATATTTGCATGTTTATAGAGATAGCGCTGTAGTTATTTCCATGTGTAAAGAGATAGCTTTGTAGATATTTCCATGTATATGCAGATAGCATTGTAGATATTTCCATTTTCATGCAGATAGCGGTGTAGATATTTCCATGTTCAAGCAGATTGCAGTGTAGATATTTCCATGTTCATGCAGATAGCAGTGTAGATATTTCCATGTTTATACAGATAGCGGTGAAGATGTATGCATGTTAACACAGATAGCGGTGTAGGTATTTCCATGTACATACAGATAGCGGTGTAGATATTTCCATGTTCATCCAGATGGCTGTGTAGATATATCCATGTTCATACAGATGGCGGTGAAGATATTTCCATGTTCGTACAGATAGCGGTGTAGTTATTTCCATGTGTAAAGAGATAGCTGTGTAGATATTTCCATATATATGCAGATAGCTGTGTAGATATTTCCATTTTCATGCAGATAACGGCTTAGATATTTCCATGTTCAAACAGATAGCGGTGTAGATATTTCCATGTTCATAGAGATAGCGGTGTAGATATTTCCATGTTCATACAGAGAGCGGTGCTGATATTTCCATGTTTATACAGGTAGAGGTGTAGATATTTCCATGTTTATACAGATAGCAGTGCAGATATTTCCATGTTCATACAGATAGAGGTGTAGTTATTTCCATGTTCATACAGATAGCGGTGTAGATATTTCCATGTTCATACAGATAGCGGTGTAGATATTTCCATGTTCATAGAGATAGCGGTGCTGATATTTCCATGTTTATACAGATAGCGGTGCTGATATTTCCATGTTGATACAGGTAGCAGTGTAGATATTTCCTTGTTTATTCAGATAGCGGTGTAGATAACTCCATCTTAATACAGATAGCCGTGTAGATATTTCCATGTTCATACAGATAGCGGTGTAGATATTTCCATGTTCATACAGGTAGTGGTGTAGATATTTCCATGTTCATACAAATAGTGGTGTAGCTATTTCCATGTTCATTGAGATATCGGTGTAGATATTTCCATGTCCGTAGAGATAGCGGTGTAGATATTTCCATGTTCATACAGATAGCGGTGCTGGTATTTCCATGTTTATACAGGCAGCGGTGTAGATATTTCCATGTTTATACAGATAGCGGTGTAGATATTTCCATGTTTATACAGATAGCTGTGTAGATATATCCATGTTCATACAGATGGCGGTGAAGAAATTTCCATGTCCATAGAGATAGCGGTGTAGCTATTTCCATGTTCATACAGATAGCGGTGTATGTATTTCCATGTTCATACAGATAGCGGTGTAGATATTTCCATGTTCATACAGATAGCGGTGTTGCTATTTCCATGTTCATAGAGATAGCGGTGTAGATATTTCCATGTTCATAGAGATAGCGGTGTAGATGTTTCCATGTTCATACAGTTAGTGGTGCTGATATTTCCATGTTTATACAGGTAGCGGTGTAGATATTTCCATGTTCATCCAGATGGCTGTGTAGATATATCCATGTTCATACAGATGGCGGTGAAGATATTTCCATGTTCGTACAGATAGCGGTGTAGTTATTTCCATGTGTAAAGAGATAGCTGTGTAGATATTTCCAAGTATATGCAGATAGCTGTGTAGATATTTCCATTTTCATGCAGATAGCGGTTTAGATATTTCCATGTTCAAACAGATAGCGGTGTAGATATTTCCATGTTCATAGAGATAGCGGTGTAGTTATTCCCATGTTCATACAGATAGAGGGGCTGATATTTCCATGTTCATACAGATAGCGGTGCTGATATTTCCATGTTTATACAGGTAGAGGTGTAGATATTTCCATGTTTATACAGATAGCAGAGCAGGTATTTCCATGTTCATACAGATAGCGGTGTAGATATTTCCATGTTCATACAGATAGTGGTGTAGATATTTCCATGTTCATACAGATAGCGGTGTAGATATTTCCATGTTAATACAGATAGCGGTGCTGAAATTTCCATGTTTATACAGATAGCAGTGCTGATATTTCCATGTTGATACAGGTAGCAGTGTAGATATTTCCATGTTTCTTCAGATAGTGGTGTAGATATCTCCATCTTCATACAGATAGCCGTGTAGATATTTCCATGTTCATACAGATAGCGGTGTAGATATTTCCATGTTCATACAGGTAGTGGTGTAGATATTTCCATGTTCATACAGATAGCGGTGTAGCTATTTCCATGTTCATAGAGATATCGGTGTAGATATTTCCATGTCCGTAGAGATAGCGGTGTAGATATTTCCATGTTCATACAATTAGCGGTGCTGGTATTTCCATGTTTATACAGGCAGCGGTGTAGATATTTCGATGTTCATACAGATGGCGGAGTAGATATTTACATGTTTATAGATATAGCGGTGTAGTTTTTTCCCTGTGTAAAGAGATAGCTGTGTAGATATTTCCATGTATATGCAGATAGCTTTGTAGATATTTCCATTTTCATGCAGATAGCGGTGTAGATATTTACATGTTCAAACAGATAGCGGTGTAGATATTTCCATTTTCATTCAGATAGCTTTGTAGATATTTCCATGTTCATACAGATAGCGGTGTAGATATTTCAATGTTCATACAGATAGCGGTGTAGATATTTCCATGTTCATACAGATAGCGGTGTAGATATTTCCATGTGTATTCAGATAGCGGTGTAGATATCTCCATCTTAATACATATGGTGGTGTATATATTTATATGTTCATAAAGATGGCGGTGCAGATATTTCCATGTTCATACAGATGTCGGTGTAGATATTTCCATGTTCATACAGATAGCGGTGTAGATATTTCCATGTTAATACAGATAGCGGTGTAGATATTTCCATGTTCATACAGATAGCGGTGTAGATATTTCCATGTTCATACAGGCTGCAGTGTAGATATTTCCATGTTCATACAGATAGCGGTGCTGATATTTCCATGTTTATACAGGCAGCAGTTTAGGTATTTCCATGTTTATACAGATAGGTGTGTAGATACCTCCTTCTTAATACAGTTGGCGGTGTAGATATTTATATGTTCATACAGATGGCGGTGCAGATATTTCCATGTTCATACAGATGGCGGTGTAGATATTTCCATGTTCATAGATATAGCGGTGTAGTTATTTCCATGTGTAAAGAGATAGCTGTGTAGATATTTCCATGTATATGCAGATAGCTTTGTAGATATTTCCATTTTCATGCAGATAGCGGTGTAGATATTTACATGTTCAAACAGATAGCGGTGTAGATATTTCCATGTTCATACAGATAGCGGTGTTGAAATTTCCATGTTCATACAGATGGCTGTGTAGATATATCCATGTTCATACAGATGGCGGTGAATATATTTCCATGTTCATACAGATAGCGGTGTAGATATTTCCATGTTCATACAGATAGCGGTGCAGATATTTCCATGTTCATACAGATAGCGGTGCTGATATTTCCATGTTTATACAGATATCGGTGTAGATATTTCCATGTTTATACAGATAGCGGTGTAGATATCTCCTTCTTAATACAGATGGCGGTGTAGATATTTATATGTTCATACAGATGGCGGTGCAGATATTTCCATGTTCATACAGATGGCGGTGTAGATATTTCCATGTTCATAGATATAGCGGTGTAGTTATTTCCATGTGTAAAGAGATAGCTGTGTAGATATTTCCATGTATATGCAGATAGCTGTGTAGATATTTCCATTTTCATGCAGATAGCGGTGTAGATATTTACATGTTCAAACAGATAGCGGTGTAGATATTTCCATGTTCATACAGATAGCGGTGTAGATATTTCCATGTGCATACAGATAGCGGTGTAGATATTTCCATGTTCATACAGATAGCGGTGTAGATATTTCCATGTTCATACAGATAGCGGTGCTGATATTTCCATGTTTATACAGATAGCGGTGCTGATATTTCCATGTTTATACAGGTAGCAGTGTAGATATTTCCATGTTTATTCAGATAGCGGTGTAGATATCTCCATCTCAATACAGATAGCTGTGTAGATATTTCCATGTTCATACAGATAGCGGTGTAGATATTTCCATGTTCATACAGCTAGTGGTGTAGATATTTCCATGTTCATACAGATAGCGGTGTAGCTAGTTCCATGTTCATAGAGATAGCGGTGTAGATATTTCCATGTTCATAGAGATAGCGGTGTAGATGTTTACATGTTCATACAGATAGTGGTGCTGATATTTCCATGTTTATACAGGTAGCGGTGTAGATATTTCAATGTTTATACAGATAGCGGTGTAGATATTTCCATGTTTATACAGATAGCTGTGTAGATATTTCCAAGTTTATACAGATAGCGGTGTAGATATCTCCATCTTAATATAGATGGGGGTGTAGATATTTATATGTTCATACAGATGGCGGTGCAGATATTACCATGTTCATACAGATGGCAGTGTAGATATTTGCATGTTTATAGAGATAGCGCTGTAGTTATTTCCATGTGTAAAGAGATAGCTGTGTAGATATTTCCATGTATATGCAGATAGCATTGTAGATATTTCCATTTCCATGCAGATAGCGGTGTAGATATTTCCATGTTCAAGCAGATTGCAGTGTAGATATTTCCATGTTCATGCAGATAGCAGTGTAGATATTTCCATGTTTATACAGATAGCGGTGAAGATGTATGCATGTTTACACAGATAGCGGTGTAGGTATTTCCATGTTCATACAGATAGCAGTGTAGATATTTCCATGTTCATCCAGATGGCTGTGTAGATATATCCATGTTCATACAGATGGCGGTGAAGATATTTCCATGTTCGTGCAGATAGCGGTGTAGTTATTTCCATGTGTAAAGAGATAGCTGTGTAGATATTTCCATGTATATGCAGATAGCTGTGTAGATATTACCATTTTCATGCAGATAGCGGTGTAGATATTTCCATGTTCAAACAGATAGCGTTGTAGATATTTCCATGTTCATAGAGATAGCGGTGTAGATATTTCCATGTTCATACAGATAGCGGTGCTGATATTTCCATGTTTATACAGGTAGCAGTGTAGATATTTCCATGTTTATACTGATAGCAGTGCAGATATTTCCATGTTCATACAGATAGCGGTGTAGTTATTTCCATGTTCATACAGATAGCGGTGTAGATATTTCCATGTTCATACAGATAGCGGTGTAGATATTTCCATGTTCATACAGGTAGCGGTGCTGATATTTCCATGTTTATACAGATAGCGGTGCTGATATTTCCATGTTGATACAGGTAGCAGTGTAGATATTTCCATGTTTATTCAGATAGCGGTGTAGATATCTCCATCTTAATACAGATAGCCGTGTAGATATTTCCATGTTCATACAGATAGCGGTGTAGCTTTTTCCGTGTTCATAGAGATATCGGTGTAGATATTTCCATGTCCGTAGAGATAGCGGTGTAGATATTTCCACGTTCATACAGATAGCAGTGCTGGTATTTCCATGTTTATACAGGCAGCGGTGCAGATATTTCCATGTTTATACAGATAGCGGTGTAGATATTTCCATGTTTATACAGATAGCTGTGTAGATATATCCATGTTCATACAGATGGCGGTGAAGAAATTTCCATGTCCATACAGATAGCGGTGTAGCTATTTCCATGTTCATACAGATAGCGGTGTATTTATTTCCATGTTCATACAGATAGCGGTTTAGATATTTCCATTTTCATACAGATAGCGGTGTAGATATTTCCATGTTCATCCAGATGGCTGTGTAGATATATCCATGTTCATACAGATGGCGGTGTAGATATTTCCATGTTCATACAGATAGCGGTGTAGATATTTCCATGTTCATACAGATAGAGGGGCTGATATTTCCATGTTCATACAGATAGCGGTGCTGATATTTCCATGTTTATACTGGTAGTGGTGTAGATATTTCCAGGTTTATACAGGTAGCAGTGTAGATATTTCCATGTATATACAGACAGCGGTGTGGATATTTCCATGTTTATACAGATAGCGGTGTAGGTATCTCCATCTTAATACAGATGGCGGTGTAGATATTTATATGTTCATTCAGATGGCGGTGCAGATATTTCCATGTTCATACAGATGGCGGTGTAGATATTTCCATGTTCATACAGATAGCGGTGTAGTTATTTCCATGTGTAAAGAGATAGCTGTGTAGATATTTCCATGTATATGCAGATAGCTGTGTAGATATTTCTATTTTCATGCTGATAGCGGTTTAGATATTTCCATGTTCAAACAGATAGCGGTGTAGATATTTCCATGTTCATACAGATAACGTTGTAGATATTTCCATGCTTATACAGATTGCAGTGAAGATGTATGCATGTTTACACAGATAGCGGTGTAGATATTTCCATGTTCATGCAGATAGCGGTGTAGATATTTCCATGTTCATCCAGATGGCTGTGTAGACATATCCATGGTCATACAGATAGCGGTGTAGATATTTCCATGTTCATAGAGATAGAGGTGTAGATATTTCCATGTTCGTACAGATAGCTGTGAAGCTATTTCCATGTTCATGCAGATAGCGGTGTAGATATTTCCATGTTCATAGAGATAGCGGTGTAGATATTTCCATGTTCATACAGATAGCGGTGCTGATATTTCCATGTTTATACAGGTAGCGGTGTAGATATTTCCATGTTTATACAGATAGCGGTGTAGATATTTCCAGGTTTATAAATATAGCGGTGTAGATATTTCCAAGTTTATACAGATAGCGGTGAAGATATCCCCATCTTAATACAGATGGCGGTGTAGATATTTATATGTTCATACAGATGGCAGTGCAGAGATTTCCATGTTCATACAGATGGCGGTGTAGATATTTCCATGTTTATAGAGATAGCGGTGTAGTTATTTCCATGTGTAAAGAGATAGGTTTGTAGATATTTCCATGTATATGCAGATAGCTGTGTAGATATTTCTATTTTCATGAAGATAGCGGTTTAGATATTTCCATGTTCAAACAGATAGCGGTGTAGATATTTCCATGTTCATACAGACAGCGGTGTAGATATTTCCATGTTTATACAGATAGCGGTGAAACGTATGCATGTTTACACAGATAGCGGTGTAGATATTTCCATGTTCATACAGATCGCGGTGTAGATATTTCCATGTTCATCCAGAAGGCTGCGTAGACATATCCATGTTCATACAGATGGCGGTGAAGGTATTTCCATGTTCATACAGATAGCGGTGTAGATATTTCCATGTTCATACAGATAGCGGTGTAGATATTTCCATGTTCATCCAGATGGCTGTGTAGATATATGCATGTTCATACAGATGGCGGTGAAGAAATTTCCATGTCCATACAGATAGCGGTGTAGCTATTTCCATGTTCATATAGATAGCGGTGTATGTATTTCCATGTTCATACAGATAGCGGTGTAGATATTTCCATGTTCATACAGATAGCGGTGTAGATATTTCCATGTTCATCCAGATGGCTGTGTAGATATATCCATGTTCATACAGATGGCGGTGTAGATATTTCCATGTTCATGCAGAAAGCGGTGTAGATATTTCCATGTTCATACAGATAGAGGGGCTGATATTTCCATGTTCATACAGATAGCGGTGCTGATATTTCCATGTTTATACAGGTAGTGGTGTAGATATTTCCATGTTTATACAGGTAGCAGTGTAGATATTTCCATGTTTATACAGATAGCGGTGTGGATATTTCCATGTTTATACAGATAGCGGTGTAGATATCTCCATCTTAATACAGATGGCGGTGTAGATATTTATATGTTCATTCAGATGGCGGTGCAGATATTTCCATGTTCATACAGATGGCGTTGTAGATATTTCCATGTTCATACAGATAGCGGTGTAGTTATTTCCATGTGTAAAGAGATAGCTGTGTAGATATTTCCATGTATATGCAGATAGCTGTGTAGATATTTCTATTTTCATGCTGATAGCGGTTTAGATATTTCCATGTTCAAACAGATAACGTTGTAGATATTTCCATGCTTATACAGATTGCAGTGAAGATGTATGCATGTTTAAACAGATAGCGGTGTAGATATTTCCATGTTCATGCAGATAGCGGTGTAGATATTTCCATGTTGATACAGATAACGTTGTAGATATTTCCATGCTTATACAGATTGCAGTGAAGATGTATGCATGTTTAAACAGATAGCGGTGTAGATATTTCCATGTTCATGCAGATAGCGGTGTAGATATTTCCATGTTCATCCAGATGGCTGTGTAGATATATCCATGTTCATACATATAGCGGTGTAGATATTTCCATGTTCATACAGATAGAAGTGTAGATATTTCCATGTTCATACAGATAGCGGTGTAGCTATTTCCATGTTCATGCAGATAGCGGTGTAGATACTTCCATGTTCATAGAGATAGCGGTGTAGATATTTCCATGTTCATACAGATAGCGGTGCTGATATTTCCATGTTTATACAGGTAGCCGTGTAGATATTTCCATGTTTATACAGATAGCGGTGTAGATGTTTCCAGGTTTATAAAGATAGCGGTGTAGATATTTCCAAGTTTATACAGATAGCGGTGAATATATCTCCATCTTAATACAGATGGCGTTGTAGATATTTATATGTTCATACAGATGGCAGTGCAGATATTTCCATGTTCATACAGATGGCGGTGTAGATATTTCCATGTTTATAGAGATAGCGGTTTAGTTATTTCCATGTGTAAAGAGATAGATTTGTAGATATTTCCATGTATATGCAGATAGCAGTGTAGATATTTCTATTTTCATGCAGATAGCGGTTTAGATATTTCCATGTTCAAACAGATAGCGGTGTAGATATTTCCATGTTCATACAGATAGCGGTGTAGATATTTCCATGTTTATACAGATAGCGGTGAAACGTATGCAAGTTTACACAGATAGCGGTGTAGATATTTCCATGTTCATACAGATCGCGGTGTAGATATTTCCATGTTCATCCAGATGGCTGTGTAGACATATCCATGTTCATACAGATGGCAGTGAAGATATTTCCATGTTCATACAGATAGCGGTGTAGATATTTCCATGTTCATACAGATAGCGGTGTAGATATCTCTTACTTAATACAGATGGCGGTGTACATATTTATATGTTCATACAGATGGCTGTGAAGATATTTCCATGTTCATACAGATGGCGGTGTATATATTTCCATGTTTATAGAGATAGCGGTGTATTTATTTCCATGTGTAAAGAGATAGCTGTGTAGATATTTCCATGTATATGCAGATAGCTGTGTAGATATTTCCATTTTCATGCAGACAGCGGTGTAGATATTTCCATGTTCAGATAGCGGTGTAGATATTTCCATGTTCATACAGATAGCGGTGTATATATATCCATGTTCATACAGATAGCGGTGTAGATAATTCCATGTTAATACAGATTGCGGTGTAGATATTTCCATGTTCATACAGATAGCGGTGCTGATATTTCCAAGTTTATACAGGTAGCGGTGTAGATATTTCCATGTTTATACAAATAGCGGTGTAGATATTTCCATGTTTATACAGATAGCGGTGTAGATATTTCCATGTTTATACAGATAGCGGTGTGGATATTTCCATGTTTATACAGATAGCGGTGTAGATATCTCCATCTTAATACAGATGGCCGTGTAGATATTTATATGTTCATTCAGCTGGCGGTGCAGATATTTCCATGTTCATGTAGATGGCGGTGTAGATATTTCCATGTTCATACAGATAGCGGTGTAGTTATTTCCATGTGTAAAGAGATAGCTGTGTAGATATTTCCATGTATATGCAGATAGCTGTGTAGATATTTCTATTTTCATGCTGATAGCGGTTTACATATTTCCATGTTCAAACAGATAACGTTGTAGATATTTCCATGCTTAAACAGATTGCAGTGAAGATGTATGCATGTTTAAACAGATAGCGGTGTAGATATTTCCATGTTCATGCAGATAGCGGTGTAGATATTTCCATGTTCATACAGATAACGTTGTAGATATTTCCATGCTTATACAGATTGCAGTGAAGATGTATGCATGTTTAAACAGATAGCGGTGTAGATATTTCCATGTTCATGCAGATAGCGGTGTAGATATTTCCATGTTCATCCAGATGGCTGTGTAGATATATCCATGTTCATACAGATAGCGGTGTAGATATTTCCATGTTCATACAGATAGAAGTGTAGATATTTCCATGTTCGTACAGATAGCGGTGTAGCTATTTCCATGTTCATGCACATAGCGGTGTAGATACTTCCATGTTCATACAGATAGCGGTGCTGTTATTTCCATGTTTATACAGATAGCGGTGTAGATATTTCCATGTTTATACAGATAGCGGTGTAGATATTTCCATGTTTATACAGATAGCGGTGTAGATATTTCCATGTTCATACAGATAGAAGTGTAGATATTTCCATGTTCGTACAGATAGCGGTGTAGCTATTTCCATGTTCATACAGATAGCGGTGTAGATATTTCCATGTTCATACAGATAGCGGTGCTGTTATTTCCATGTTTATACAGGTAGCGGTGTAGATATTTCCATGTTTATACAGATAGCGGTGTAGATATTTCCATGTTTATACAGATAGTGGTGTAGATATTTCCAAGTTTATACAGATAGCGGTGTAGATATCTCCATGTTAATACAGATAGCGGTGTAGATATTTATATGTTTATACAGATGGCGGTGCAGATATTTCCATGTTCATACAGATAGCGGTGTAGCTATTTCCATGTTCATACAGATAGCGGTGTAGATATTTCCATGTTCATCCAGATGGCTGTGTAGACATATCCATGTTCATACAGATGGCAGTGAAAATAATTCCATGTTTATACATCTAGCGGTGTAGATATTTCCATGTTCATACAGATAGTGGTGTAGATATATCCATGTTCATACAGATAGCGGTGCTGATATTTCCATGTTTATACAGGTAGCGGTGCTGGTATTTCCATGTTTATACAGGTAGCGGTGTAGATATTTCCATGTTTATACAGATAGCGGTGTAGATATTTCCATGTTTATACAGAAAGCGGTGTAGATATCTCCATCTTAATACAGATGGCGGTGTAGATATTTATATGTTCATACAGATGGCCGTGCAGATATTTCCATGTTCATACAGATAGCGGTGTAGTTATTTCCATGTGTAAAGAGATAGCTGTGTAGATATTTCCATGTATATGCAGATAGCTGTGTAGATATTTCCATTTTCATGCAGATAGCGGTTTAGATATTTCCATGTTCAAACAGATAGCGGTGTAGATATTTCCATGTTTATACAGATAGCGATGAAGATGTACGCATGTTTACACACATAGTGGTGTAGATATTTCCATGTTCATACAGATAGCGGAGTAGATATTTCCATGTTCATCCAGATGGCTTTGTAGATATATCCATGTTCATACAGATAGCGGTGTAGATATTTCCATGTTCATACAGATAGTGGTGTAGATATTTCCATGTTCATACAGATAGCGGTGTAGCTATTTCCATGTTCATACAGATAGCGGTGTAGATATTTCCATCTTCGTACACATAGCGGTTTAGATATTTCCATGTTCATACAGATAGCTGTGCTGATATTTCCATGTTTATACAGATAGCTCTGCTGATATTTCCATGTTTATACAGGTAGTGGTGTAGATATTTCCATGTTCATACAGATAGCTGTGTAGCTATTTCCATGTTCATACAGATAGCGGTGTAGATATTTCCATGTTCATCCAGATGGCTGTACAGATATATCCATGTTCATACAGATGGCGGTGAAGATAATTCCATGTTCATACAGATAGCGGTGCTGATATTTCCATGTTTATACAGGCAGCGGTGTAGATATTTCCATGTTTATACAGATAGCGGTGTAGATATCTCCATCTTAATACAGATGGCGGTGTAGATATTTATATGTTCATACAGATGGCGTTGCGGAAATTTCCATGTTCATACAGATGGCAGTGTAGATATTTCCATGTTTATAGATATAGCGGTGTAGTTATTTCCATGTGTAAAGAGATGGCTGTGTAGATATTTCCATGTACATGTAGATAGCCTTGTAGATATTTCCATTTTCATGCAGATAGCGGTGTAGATATTTCCATGTTCATACAGATAGCGGTGTAGTTATTTCCATGTGTAAAGAGATAGCTGTGTAGATATTTCCATGTATATGCAGATAGCTGTGTAGATATTTCCATTTTCATGCAGATAGTGGTGTATATATTTCCATCTTCAAACAGATAGCGGTGTATATATTTCCATGTTCATACAGATAGCGGTGTAGATATTTCCAAGTTTATACAGACAGCGGTGAAGATGTATGCATATTTACACAGATAGCGGTGTGGATATTTCCATGTTTATCCAGAGGGTTGTGTAGATATATCCATGTTCATACAGATAGCTGTGTAGTTATTTCCATGTTCATACAGATAGCGGTGTAGTTATTTCCATGTGCAAAGAGATAGCTGTGTAGATATTTACATGTATATGCAGATAGCTGTGTAGATATTTCCATTTTCATGCAGATAGCGGTTTAGATATTTCCATGTTTATACAGATAGCGGTGTAGATATTTCCATGTTTATACAGATAGCGGTGTGGATATTTCCATGTTTATGCAGATAGCGGTGTAGATATCTCCATCTTAATACAGATGGCGGTGTAGATATTTATATGTTCATACAGATGGTGTTGCGGATATTTCCATGTTTATACAGATGGCAGTGTAGATATTTCCATGTTTATAGATATAGCGGTGTAGTTATTTATATGTGTAAAGAGATGGCTGTGTAGATATTTCCATGTTCATACAGATAGCGGTGTAGATATTTCCATTTTCATACAGATAGCTGTGTAGATATTTCCATGTTCATACAGATAGCTGTGTAGATATTTCCATGCTCATACACATAGCGGTGTAGATATTTCCATGTTCATACAGATAGCTGTGCTGATATTTCCATGTTTATACAGGTAGCGCTGTAGATATTTCCATGTTCATACAGATAGCTGTGTAGCTATTTCCATGTTCATACTGATAGCGGTGTAGATATTTCCATGTTCTTCCAGATGGCTGTACAGATATATCCATGTTCATACAGATGGCGGTGAAGATAATTCCATGTTCATACAGATAGCGGTGTAGATATTTCCATGTTCATACAGATAGTGGTGTAGATATTTCCATGTTCATACAGATAGCGGTGTAGCTATTTCCATGTTCATACAGATAGCGGTGTAGATATTTCCATGTTCATCCAGATGGCTGTGTAGATATATCCATGTTCAAACTGATGGCTTTGTAGATATTTCCATGTTCATACGGATAGCGGTGTAGATATGTCCATGTTCATACAGATAGCGGTGTAGGTATTTCCATGTTCATACAGATAGAGGGGCTGATATTTCCATGTTCATACAGATAGCGGTGCTGATTTTTCCATGTTTATACAGGTAGCGGTGTAGATATTTCCATGTTTATACAGATAGCGTTGTAGTTATTTCCATGTTTATACAGATAGCGGTGTAGATATTTCCATGTTTATACTGATAGCGGTGTAGATATCTCCATCTTAATACAGATGGCCGTGTAGATATTTATATGTTCATAAAGATGGCGGTGCAGATATTTCCATGTTCATACAGATGGCGGTGTAGA
The DNA here is from genome assembly GCF_029281585.2 of Gorilla gorilla gorilla. Classification (NCBI taxonomy): domain Eukaryota; kingdom Metazoa; phylum Chordata; class Mammalia; order Primates; family Hominidae; genus Gorilla; species Gorilla gorilla. The sequence continues at coordinate 148,692,311 of NC_073232.2, forward strand.
TATTTCCATGTTCATACAGATAGCTGTGCTGATATTTCCATGTTAATACAGGTAGCGGTTTAGATATTTCCAAGTTCATACAGATAGCTGTGTAGCCATTTCCATGTTCATACAGATAGCGGTGTAGATATTTCCATGTTCATCCAGATGGCTGTACAGATATATCCATGTTCATACGGATGGCGGTGAAGATAATTCCATGTTCATACAGATAGCGGTGTAGATATTTCCATGTTCATACAGATAGTGGTGTAGATATTTCCATGTTCATACAGATAGCGGTGTAGCTATTTCCATGTTCATACAGATAGCGGTGTAGATATTTCCATGTTCATCCAGATGGCTGTGTAGATATATCCATGTTCAAACAGATGGCGTTGTAGATATTTCCATGTTCATATGGATAGCGGTGTAGGTATTTCCATGTTCATACAGATAGAGGGGCTGATATTTCCATGTTCATACAGATAGCGGTGCTGATATTTCCATGTTTATACAGGTAGCGGTGTAGATATTTCCATGTTTATACAGATAGCGGTGTAGATATTTCCATGTTTATACAGATAGCGGTGTAGATATTTCCATGTTTATACAGATAGCGGTGTAGATATCTCCATCTTAATACAGATGGCCGTGTAGATATTTATATGTTCATACAGATGGAGGTGCAGATATTTCCATGTTCATACAGATGGCGGTGTAGATATTTCCATGTTCATACAGATAGCGGTGTAGTTATTTCCATGTGTAAAGAGATAGCTGTGTAGATATTTCCATGTATATGCAGATAGCTCTGTAGATATTTCCATTTTCATGCCGATAGCAGTGTAGATATTTCCATGTTCAAACAGATAGCGGTGTAGACATTTCCATGTTCATTCAGATAGCGGTGAAGATATTTCCATGTTTATACAGATTGCGGTGAAGATGTATGCATATTTACACAGATAGCGGTGTAGATATTTCCATGTTCATACAGATAGCGGTGTAGATATTTCCATGTTCATCCAGATGGCTGTGTAGATATAACCATGTTCATACAGATAGCGGTGGAGATATTTCCTTGTTCATACAGGTAGTGGTGTAGATATTTCCATGTTCATACAGATAGCGGTGTAGCTATTTCCATGTTCATACAGATAGCGGTGTAGATATTTCCATGTTCATAGAGATAGCGGTGTAGATATTTCCGTGTTCATACAGATAGCGGTGCTGATATTTCCATGTTTATACAGGTAGCGGTGTAGATATTTCCATGTTTATACAGATAGCGGTGTAGATATTTCCATGTTTATACAGGTAGCGGTGTAGATATTTCCATGTTTATACATATAGCGGTGTAGATATCTCCATATTAATATAGATTGGGGTGTAGATATTTATATCTTCATAGAGATGTCGGTGCAGATATTTCCATGTTCATACAGATGGCAGTGTAGATATTTGCATTTATATAGAGATAGCGCTGTAGTTATTTCCATGTGTAAAGAGATAGCTTTGTAGATATTTCCATGTATATGCATATCGCTGTGTAGATATTTCCATTTTCATGCAGATAGCGGTGTAGATATTTCCATGTTCAGATAGCGGTGTAGATATTTCCATGTTCATGCAGATAGCAGTGTAGATATTTCCATGTTTATACAGATAGCGGTGAAGATGTATGCATGTTTATACAGATAGCGGTGTAGATATTTCCATGTTCATCCAGATGGCTGTGTTGATATATCCATGTTCATACAGATGGCGGTGAAGATATTTCCATGTTCATACAGATAGCGGTGTAGTTATTTCCGTGTGTAAAGAGATAGCTGTGTAGATATTTCCATGTATATGCAGATAGCTGTGTAGATATTTCCATTTTCATGCAGATAGAGTTTTAGATATTTCCATGTTCAAACAGATAGCGGTGTAGATATTTCCATGTTCATAGAGAGAGCGGTGTAGATATTTCCATGTTCATACAGATAGCGGTGTAGATATTTCCATGTTTTTGCAGATAGTGGTGAAGATGTATGCATGTTTACACAGATAGCGGTGTAGATATTTCCATGTTCATACAGATAGCGGTGTAGATATTTCCATGTTCATCCAGATGGCTGTGTAGACATATCCATGTTCATACAGATGGCGGTGAAGATATTTCCATGTTCATACAGATAGCGGTGTAGATATTTCCATGTTCATCCAGATGGCTGTGTAGTTATATCCATGTTCATACACATAGCGGTGCAGATATTTCCATGTTCATACAGATAGCTGTGTAGATATTTCCATGTTCATACAGGTTGCGGTGTAGATATTTCCATGTTTATACAGGCAGCAGTGTAGGTATTTCCATGTTTATACAGATAGCGGTTTAGATATGTCCTCCTTAACACAGATGGCGGTGTAGATATTTATATGTTCATACAGATGGCGGTGCAGATATTTCCATGTTCATAGAGATGGCGGTGTAGATATTTCCATGTTCATACAGATAGCGGTGTAGTTATTTCCATGTGTAAAGAGATAGCTGTGTAGATATTTCCATGTTTTTGCAGATAGCAGTGTAGATATTTCCATTTTCAAGCAGATAGCGGTGTAGATATTTCCATGTTCAAACAGATAGCGGCGTAGATATTTCCATGTTCATACACATAGCGGTGTAGATATTTCCATGTTCATACAGATAGCGGTGTATATATTTCCATGTTTATACAGACTGCGGTGAAGATGTATGCATGTTTACACAGATAGCGGTGTAGATATTTCCATGTTCATCCAGTTGGCTGTGTAGATATGTCCATGTTCATACAGATAGCTGTGTAGATATTTCCATGTTCATACAGATAGCGGTTTAGATATTTCCATGTTCATCCAGATGGATGTGTAGATATATCCATGTTCATACAGATAGCGGTGTAGTTATTTCCATGTTCATACAGATAGCGGTGTAGATATTTCCATGTTCATACAGATAGCGGTGTAGATATTTCCATGTTCATACAGATAGCGGTGTAGATATTTCCATGTTCATACAGATAGCGGTGTAGATATTTCCATGTTCATACAGGTAGCGGTGTAGATATTTCCATGTTCATACAGATAGCGGTGCTGATATTTCCATGTTTATACAGGCAGCGGTGTAGACATTTCCATGTTTATACAGATAGCGGTGTAGTTATCTCCATCTTAATACAGATGGCGGTGTAGTTATTTATATGTTCATACAGATGGCGTTGCGGATATTTCCATGTTCATACAGATGGCAGTGTAGATATTTCCATGTTTATAGATATAGCGGTGTAGTTATTTCTATGTGTAAAGAGATGGCTGTGTAGATATTTCCATGTATATGCAGATAGCCTTGTAGATATTTCCATTTTCATGCAGATAGCGGTGTAGATATTTCCATGTTCATACAGATAGCGTTGTAGTTATTTCCATGTGCAAAGAGATAGCTGTGTAGATATTTACATGTATATGCAGATAGCTGTGTAGATATTTCCATTTTCATGCAGATAGTGGTTTAGATATTTCCATGTTTATAAAGATAGCGGTGTAGATATTTCCATGTTTATACAGATAGCGGTGTAGATATTTCCATGTTTATGCAGATAGCGGTGTAGATATCTCCATCTTAATACAGATGGCAGTGTAGATATTTATATGTTCATACAGATGGCGGTGCAGATATTTCCATGTTCATACAGATGGCGGTGTAAATGTTTCCATGTTCATACAGATAGCGGTGTAGTTATTTCCATGTGTAAAGAGATAGCTGTGTAGATATTTCCATGTATATGCAGATAGCAGTGTAGATATTTCCATTTTCAAGCAGATAGCGTTGTAGATATTTCCATGTTCAAACAGATAGCGGTGTAGATATTTCCATGTTCATACAGATAGCGGTGTAGATATTTCCATGTTCATAAAGATAGCGGTGTAGATATTTCCATGTTTATACAGACTGCGGTGAAGATGTATGCATGTTTACACAGATAGCGGTGTAGATATTTCCATGTTCATCCAGTTGGCTGTGTAGATATGTCTATGTTCATACAGATAGCTGTGTAGATATTTACATGTTCATACAGATAGCGGTGTAGATATTTCCATGTTCATACAGATAGCGGTGTAGATATTTCCATGTTCATACAGATAGCGGTGTAGATATTTCCATTTTCATGCAGATAGTGTTTTAAATATTTCCATCTTCAAACAGAGAGCGGTGTATATATTTCCATGTTCATACAGATAGCGGCGTAGATATTTCAAAGTTTATACAGACAGCAGTGAAGATGTATGAATATTTCAACAGATAGCGTTGTGGAGATTTCCATGTTCATCCAGAGGGCTGTGTAGATATATCCATGTTCATACAGATAGCGGTGTAGATGTTTCCATGTTCATACAGATAGCAGTGTAGTTATTTCCATGTGCAAAGAGATAGCTGTGTAGACATTTACATGTATATGCGGATAGCTGTGTAGATATTTCCATTTTCATGCAGATAGCTGTTTAGATATTTCCATGTTTATACAGATAGCGGTGTAGATATTTCCATGTTTATACAGACAGCGGTGTAGATATTTCCATGTTCATACAGATAGCGGTGTAGATATTTCCATGTTCATACAGGTAGCGGTGTAGATATTTCCATGTTCATACAGATAGCTGTGCTGATATTTCCATGTTTATACAGGCAGCGGTGTAGATATTTCCATGTTTATACAGATAGCGGTGTAGATATCTCCATCTTAATACAGATGGCGGTGTAGATATTTATATGTTCATACAGATGGCGTTGCGGAAATTTCCATGTTCATACAGATGGCAGTGTAGATATTTCCATGTTTATAGATATAGCGGTGTAGTTATTTCCATGTGTAAAGAGATGGCTGTGTAGATATTTCCATGTATATGCAGATAGCTTTGTAGATATTTCCATTATCATGCAGATAGCGGTGTAGATATTTCCATGTTCATACAGATAGCGGTGTAGTTATTTCCATGTGCAAAGAGATAGCTGTGTAGATATTTACATGTATATGCAGATAGCTGTGCAGATATTTCCATTTTCATGCAGATAGAGGTTTAGATATTTCCATGTTTATACAGATAGCGGTGTAGATATTTCCATGTTTATACAGATAGCGGTGTAGATATTTCCATGTTTATGCAGATAGCAGTGTAGATATCTCCATCTTAATACAGATGGCAGTGTAGATATTTATAAGTTCATACAGATGGCGGTGCAGATATTTCCATGTTCATACAGATGGCGGTGTAGATATTTCCATGTTCATACAGATAGCGGTGTAGTTATTTCAATGTGTAAAGAGATAGCTGTGTAGATATTCCCATGTATATGCAGATAGCAGTGTAGATATTTCCATTTTCAAGCAGATAGCGGTGTAGATATTTCCATGTTCAAACAGATATCGGTGTAGATATTTCCATGTTCATACAGATAGCGGTGTAGATATTTCCATGTTCATACAGATAGCGGTGTAGATATTTCCATATTTATACAGACTGCGGTGAAGATGTATGCATGTTTACACAGATAGCGGTGTAGATATTTCCATGTTCATCCAGTTGGCTGTTTAGATATGTCTATGTTCATACAGATAGCTGTGTAGATATTTCCATGTTCATACAGATAGCGGTGTAGATATTTCCATGTTCATCCAGATGGCTGTGTAGATAAATCCATGTTCATACAGATAGCGGTGTAGATATTTCCATGTTCATAAAGGTAGCGGTGTAGATATTTCCATGTTCATACAGATAGCGGTGCTGATATTTCCATGTTTATACAGGCAGCGGTCTAGATATTTCCATGTTTATACAGATAGCGGTGTAGATATCTCCATCTTAATACAGATGGCGGTGTAGATATTTATATGTTCATACAGATGGCGTTGTGGATATTTCCATGTTCATACAGATGGCAGTGTAGATATTTCCATGTTTATAGATATAGCGGTGTAGTTATTTCCATGTGTATAGAGATGGCTGTGTAGATATTTCCATGTATATGCAGATAGCTTTGTAGATATTTCCATTTTCATGCAGATAGCGGTGTAGATATTTACATGTTCAAACAGATAGCGGTGTAGAAATTTCCATGTTCATTCAGATAGCTTTGTAGATATTTCCATTTTCATGCAGATAGTGGTGTATATATTTCCATCTTCAAACAGATAGCGGTGTATATATTTCCATGTTCATACAGATAGCGGTGTAGATATTTCCAAGTTTATACAGACAGCGGTGAAGATGCATGAATATTTCAACAGATAGCGTTGTGGAGATTTCCATGTTCATCCAGAGGGCTGTGTAGATATATCCATGTTCATACAGATAGCGGTGTAGATGTTTCCATGTTCATACAGATAGCGGTGTAGTTATTTCCATGTTCAAAGAGATAGCTGTGTAGATATTTACATGTATATGCAGATTGCTGTGTAGATATTTCCATTTTCATGCAGATAGCTGTTTAGATATTTCCATGTTTATACAGATAGCGGTGTAGATATTTCCATGTTTATACAGATAGCGGTGTGGATATTTCCATGTTTATGCAGATAGCAGTGTAGATATCTCCATCTTAATACAGATGGTGGTGTAGATATTTATATGTTCATACAGATGGCGGTGCAGATATTTCCATGTTCATCCAGATGGCGGTGTAGATATTTCCATGTTCATACAGATAGCGGTGTAGTTATTTCCATGTGTAAAGAGATAGCTGTGTAGATATTTCCATGTATATGCAGATAGCGGTGTAGTTATTTCCATGTGTAAAGAGATAGCTGTGTAGATATTTCCATGTATATGCAGATAGCAGTGTAGATATTTCCATTTTCAAGCAGATAGCGGTGTAGATATTTCCATGTTCAAACAGACAGCGGTGTAGATATTTCCATGTTCATACAGATAGCGGTGTAGATATTTCCATGTTCATACAGATAGCGGTGTAGATATTTCCATGTTCATACAGATAGCGGTGTAGATATTTCCATGTTCATACAGGTAGCGGTGTAGATATTTCCATGTTCATACAGATAGCGGTGCTGATATTTCCATGTTTATACAGATAGCGGTGTAGATATTTCCATGTTTATACAGATAGCGGTGTAGATATCTCCATCTTAATACAGATGGCAGTGTAGATATTTATATGTTCATACAGATGGCGTTGCGGATATTTCCATGTTCATACAGATGGCAGTGTAGATATTTCCATGTTTATAGATATAGCGGTGTAGTTATTTCCATGTGTAAAGAGATAGCTGTGTAGATATTTCCATGTATATGCAGATAGCTTTGTAGATATTTCCATTTTCATGCAGATAGCGGTGTAGATATTTACATGTTCAAACAGATTGCGGTGTAGAAATTTCCATGTTCATTCAGATAGCTTTGTAGATATTTCCATGTTCATAGAGATAGCGGTGTAGATATTTCCATGTTCATACAGATAGCGGTGTATATATTTCCATGTTCATACAGATAGCGGTGCTGATATTTCCAAGTTTATACAGGTAGCGGTGTAGATATTTCCATGTAAATACAGATAGCGGTGTAGATATTTCCATGTTTATACAGATAGTGGTGTAGATATTTCCATGTTTTTTCAGATAGCGGTGTAGATATCTCCATCTTAATACAGAAGCGGTGTAGATATTTCCATGTTCATACAGATGGCTGTGTAGATATATCCATGTTCATACAGATGGCGGTGAATATATTTCCATGTTCATACAGATAGCGGTGTAGATATTTCCATGTTCATACAGATAGCGGTGCAGGTATTTCCTTGTTCATACAGATAGCGGTGCTGATATTTCCATGTTTATGCAGATAGCTGTCTAGATATTTCCATGTTTATACAGATAGCGGTGTAGATATCTCCTTCTTAATACAGATGGCGGTGTAGATATTTATATGTTCATACAGATGGCGGTGAAGATATTTCCATGTTCAGAGTGCGGTGTAGATATTTCCATTTTTATAGAGATAGCGGTGTAGTTATTTCCATGTGTAAAGACATAGCTGTGTAGATATTTCCATGTATATGCAGATAGCTGTGTAGATATTTCAATTTTCATGCAGACATCGGTGTAGATATTTCCATGTTCGAACAGATAGCGGTGTAGATATTTCCATGTTCATACAGATAGCGGTGTATATATATCCATGTTCATACAGATAGCGGTGTAGATATTTCCATGTTAATACAGATTGCGGCGTAGGTATTTCCATGTTCATACAGATAGCGGTGCTGATATTTCCAAGTTTATACAGGTAGCGGTGTAGATATTTCCATGTTTATACATATAGCGGTGTAGATATTTCCATGTTTATACAGATAGCGGTGTAGATATTTCCATTTTTATACAGATAGCGGTGTAGATAACTCCATCTTAATACAGAGGGCGGAGTAGATATTTCTATGTACATACAGATGGCGGTGCAGATATTTCCATGTTCATACAGATAGCGGTGTAGTTATTTCCATGTGTAAAGAGATAGCTGTGTAGATATTTCCATGTATATGCAGATAGCTGTGTAGATATTTCCATTTTCATGCAAATAGCGGTTTAGATATTTCCATGTTCAAACAAATATCGGTGTAGATATTTCCATGTTCGTACAGATAGCGGTGTAGATATTTCCATGTTTATACAGATAGCGGTGAAGATGTATGCATGTTTACACACATAGTGGTGTAGATATTTCCATGTTCATACAGATAGCGGAGTAGATATTTCCATGTTCATCCAGATGGCTGTGTAGATATATCCATGTTCATACAGATAGCTGTGTAGATGTTTCCATGTTCATACAGATAGTGGTGTAGATATTTCCATGTTCATACAGATAGCGGTGTAGCTATTTCCATGTTCATACAGATAGTGGTGTAGATATTTCCATCTTCGTACACATAGCGGTGTAGATATTTCCATGTTCATACAGATAGCTGTGCTGATATTTCCATGTTTATACAGGTAGCGGTGAAGATATTTCCATGTTCATACAGATAGCTGTGTAGTTATTTCCATGTTCATACAGATAGCGGTGTAGTTATTTCCATGTTCATCCAGATGGCCGTACAGATATATCCATGTTCATACAGATGGCGGTGAAGATAATTCCATGTTCATACAGATAGTGGTGTAGATATTTCCATGTTCATGCAGATAGTGGTGTAGATATTTCCATGTTCATAAAGATAGCGGTGTAGCTATTTCCATGTTCATACAGATAGCGGTGTAGATATTTCCATGTTCATCCAGATGGCTGTGTAGATATATCCATGTTCAAACAGATGGCGGTGTAGATATTTCCATGTTTATAGAGATAGCGGTTTAGTTATTTCCATGTGTAAAGAGATAACTGTGTAGATATTTCCATGTATATGCAGATAGCTTTGTAGATATTTCTATTTTCATGCAGATAGCGGTTTAGATATTACCATGTTCAAACAGATAGTGGTGTAGATATTTCCAGGTTCATACAGATAGCGGTGTAGATATTTCCAGGTTTATACAGATAGCGGTGTAGATATTTCCATGTTTATACAGATAGCGGTGTAGATATCTCCATCTTAATACAGATGGCGGAGTAGATATTTCTATGTACATACAGATGGCGGTGCAGATATTTCCATGTTCATACAGATAGCGGTGTAGTTATTTCCATGTGTAAAGAGATAGCTGTGTAGATATTTCCATGTATATGCAGATAGCTGTGTAGATATTTCCATTTTCATGCAGATAGCGGTTTAGATATTTCCATGTTCGTACAGATAGCGGTGTAGATATTTCCATGTTCATACAGATAGCTGTGCTGATATTTCCATGTTTATACAGGTAGCGGTGTAGATATTTCCATGTTTATACAGATAGCGGTGTAGATATTTCCATGTTTATACAGATAGCGGTGTAGATATTTCCAGGTTTATACAGACAGAGGTGTAGATATCTGCTTCTTAATACAGATGGCGGTGTAGATATTTATATGTTCATACAGATGGCGGTGCAGTTATTTCCATGTTCATACAGATAGCGGTGTAGATATTTCCATGTTTATAGAGATAGCGGTGTAGTTATATCCATGTGTAAAGAGATAGCTGTGTAGATAATTCCATGTATATGCAGATAGCTGTGTAGATATTTCCATTTTCATGCAGACAGCGTTGTAGATATTTCCATGTTCAAACAGAGAGCGGTGTAGATATTTCCATGTTCATACATATAGCGGTGTAGATATTTCCATGTTCATACAGATAGCGGTGTAGATATCTCCATCTTAATATAGATTGGGGTGTAGATATTTATATCTTCATACAGATGTCGGTGCAGATATTTCCATGTTCATACAGATGTCGGTGCAGATATTTCCATGTACATCCAGATGGCTGTACAGATATATCCATGTTCATATGGATGGCGGTGAAGATAATTCCATGTTTATACAGGTAGCGGTGTAGATATTTCCATGTTTATACAGATAGCTGTGTAGTTATTTCCATGTTCATACAGATAGCTGTGTAGATATTTCCATGTTTATACTGATAGCGGTGTAGATATCTCCATCTTAATACAGATGGCCGTGTAGATATTTATATGTTCATACAGATGGCGGTGCAGATATTTCCATGTTCATACAGATGGCGGTGTAGATATTTCCATGTTCATACAGATAGCAGTGTAGTTATTTCCCTGTGTAAAGAGATAGCTGTGTAGATATTTCCATGTATATGCAGATAGCTCTGTAGATATTTCCATTTTCATGCAGATAGCGGTGTAGATATTTCCATGTTCAAAAAGATAGCGGTGTAGACATTTCCATGTTCATTCAGATAGCGGTGAAGATATTTCCATGTTTATACAGATTGCGGTGAAGATGTATGCATATTTACACAGATAGCGGTGTAGATATTTCCATGTTCATACAGATAGCGGTGTAGATATTTCCATGTTCATCCAGATGGCTGTGTAGATATATCCATGTTCATACAGATAGCGGTGTAGATATTTCCATGTTCATACAGGTAGTGGTATAGATATTTCCATGTTCATACAGATAGCGGTGTAGCTATTTCCATGTTCATACAGATAGCTGTGTAGATATTTCCATGTTCATAGAGATAGCGGTGAAGATATTTCCGTGTTCATACAGATAGCGGTGCTGATATTTCCATGTTTATACAGGTAGCGGTGTAGATATTTCCATGTTCATACAGATAGCGGTGTAGATATTTCCATGTTTATACAGATAGCGGTGTAGATATTTCCATGTTTATACATATAGCGGTGTAGATATCTCCATCTTAATATAGATTGGGGTGTAGATATTTATATCTTCATAAAGATGGCGGTGCAGATATTCCCATGTTCATACAGATGGCAGTGTAGATATTTGCATGTATATAGAGATAGCGCTGTAGTTATTTCCATGTGTAAAGAGATAGCTTTGTAGATATTTCCATGTATATGCAGATCGCTGTATAGATATTTCCATTTTCATGCAGATAGCGGTGTAGATATTTCCATGTTCAGATAGCGGTGTAGATATTTCCATGTTCATGCAGATAGCAGTGTAGATATTTCCATGTTTATACAGATAGCGGTGAAGATGTATGCATGTTTATACAGATAGCGGTGTAGATATTTCCATGTTCCTCCTGATGGCTGTGTTGATATATCCATCTTCATACAGATGGCGGTGAAGATATTTCCATGTTCATACAGATAGCGGTGTAGTTATTTCCGTGTGTAAAGAGATAGCTGTGTAGATATTTCCATGTATATGCAGATAGCTGTGTAGATATTTCCATTTTCATGCAGATAGCGTTTTAGATATTTCCATGTTCAAACAGATAGCGGTGTAGATATTTCCATGTTCATAGAGAGAGCGGTGTAGATATTTCCAAGTTCATACAGATAGCGGTGTAGATATTTCCATGTTTATACTGATAGTGGTGAAGATTTATGCATGTTTACACAGATAGCGGTGTAGATATTTCCATGTTCATACAGATAGCAGTGTAGATATTTCCATGTTCATCCAGATGGCTGTGTAGACATATCCATGTTCATACAGATGGCGGTGAAGATATTTCCATGTTCATACAGATAGCGGTGTAGATATTTCCATGTTCATCCAGATGGCTGTGTAGTTATATCCATGTTCATACAGATAGCGGTGTAGATATTTCCGTGTTCATACAGATAGCGGTGTAGATATTTCCATGTTCATACAGGTAGCGGTGTAGATATTTCCATGTTCATACAGATAGCTTTGCTGATATTTCAATGTTTATACAGGCAGCGGTGTAGATATTTCCATGTTTATACAGATAGAGGTGTAGATATCTCCTTCTTAGTACAGATGGCGGTGTAGATATTTATATGTTCATACAGATGGCGGTGCAGATATTTCCATGTTCATACAGATAGCGGTGTAGATATTTCCATGTTTATGCAGATTGCGGTGAAGATGTATGCATGTTTACACATATAGCGGTGTAGATATTTCCATTTTCATGCAGATAGCGGTTTAGATATTTCCATGTTCATCCAGATGGCTGTGTAGATATATCCATGTTCATACAGATAGCGTTGTACATATTTCCATGTTCATAGAGATAGCGGTGTAGATATTTCCATGTTCATACAGATAGCAGTGCTGATATTTCCATGTTTATACAGGTAGCGGTGTAGCTATTTCCATGTTCATACAGATAGCGGTGTAGATATTTCCATCTTCGTACAGATAGCGGTGTAGATATTTCCATGTTCATACAGATAGCTGTGCTGATATTTCCATGTTTATAGAGGTAGCGGTGTAGATATTTCCATGTTCATACAGATAGCTGTGTAGCTATTTCTATGTTCATACAGATAGCGGTGTAGATATTTCCATGTTCATCCAGATGTCTGTGCAGATATATCCATGTTCATACAGATAGCGGTGTAGATATTTCCATGTTCATCCAGATGGCTGTGTAGATATATCCATGTTCAAACAGATGGCATTGTAGATATTTCCATGTTCATACGGATAGCGGTGTAGATATTTCCATGTTCATACAGATAGCGGTGTAGATATTTCCATGTTTATACAGATTGCGGTGAAGATGTATTCATATTTACACAGATAGCGGTGTAGATATTTCCATGTTCATACAGATAGCGGTGTAGATATTTCCATGTTCATCCAGACGGCTGTGTAGATATATCCATGTTCATACAGATAGCGGTGTAGATATTTCCATGTTCATACCGGTAGTGGTGTAGATATTTCCATGTTCATACAGATAGCGGTGTAGCTATTTCCATGTTCATACAGATAGCGGTGTAGCTATTTCCGTGTTCATAGAGATAGCGGTGTAGATATTTCCGTGTTCATACAGATAGTGGTGCTGATATTTCCATGTTTATACAGGTAGCGGTGTAGATATTTCCATGTTTATACAGATAGCGGTGTAGATATTTCCATGTTTATACAGATAGCGGTGCAGATATTTCCATGTTTATACATATAGCGGTGTAGATATCTCCATCTTAATATAGATTGGGGTGTAGATATTTACATCTTCATACAGACGGCGGTGCAGATATTTCCATGTTCATACAGATAGCTGTGTAGATATTTCCATGTTTATACAGATAGCGGTGAAGATGTATGCATGTTTATACAGATAGCGGTGTAGATATTTCCATGTTCATCCAGATGGCTGTGTAGATATATCCATGTTCATACAGATGGCGGTGAAGATATTTCCATGTTCATACAGATAGTGGTGTAGTTATTTCCGTGTGCAAAGAGATAGCTGTGTAGATATTTCCATGTATATGCAGATAGCTGTGTAGATATTTCCATTTTCATGCAGATAGCGGTTTAGATATTTCCATGTTCAAACGGATAGCGGTGTAGATATTTCCATGTTCATAGAGAGAGCGATGTAGATATTTCCATGTTCATACAGATAGCGGTGTAGATATTTCCATGTTTATACAGATAGTGGTGAAGATGTATGCATGTTTACACAGATAGCGGTGTAGATATTTCCATGTTCATACAGATAGCGCTGTAGATATTTCCATGTTCATCCAGATGGCTGTGTAGACATATCCATGTTCATACAGATGGCGGTGAAGGTATTTCCATGTTCATACAGATAGTGGTGTAGATATTTCTATGTTCATCCAGATGGCTGTGTAGATATATCCATGTTCATACAGATAGCGGTGTAGATATTTCCATGTTCATACAGATAGCGGTGTAGATATTTCCATGTTCATACTGATAGCGGTGTAGATATTTCCATGTTCATACATGTAGCGGTGTAGATATTTCCATGTTCATACAGATAGCGGTGCTGATATTTCCATGTTTATACAGACAGCGGTGTAGATATTTCCATGTTTATACAGATAGCGGTGTAGATATCTCCTTCTTAATACAGATGGCGGTGTAGATATTTATATGTTCATACAGATGGCGGTGCATATATTTCCATGTTCATACAGATGGCGGTGTAGATATTTCCATGTTTATAGATATAGCGGTGTAGTTATTTCCATGTGTTAAGAGATATCTTTGTATATATTTCCATGTATATGCAGATAGCTTTGTAGATATTTCCATTTTCATGCAGTTATCAGTGTAGAAATTTACATGTTCAAACAGATAGCGGTGTAGATATTTCCATGTTCATTCAGATAGCTTTGTAGATATTTCCATGTTCTTACAGATAGCGGTGTAGATATTTCCATGTTCATACAGATAGCGGTGTAGATATTTCCATGTTCATACAGATAGCGGTGCTGATATTTCCATGTTTATACAGGTAGCGGTGTAGATATTTCCATGTTTATACAGATAGCGGTGTAGATATTTCCATGTTTTTACAGATAGCGGTGTAGATATTTCCATGTTTATTCAGATAGCAGTGTAGATATCTCCATCTTAATACAGATGGCGGTGTAGATATTTATATGTTCATACAGATGGCGGTGCAGATATTTCCATGTTCATACAGATGGCGGTGTAGATATTTCCATATTCAGATAGTGGTGTAGATATTTCCATGTTCATACAGATAGCGGTGTAGATATTTCCATGTTCATACAGATAGCGGTGTAGATATTTCAATGTTCATACAGGTTGCGGTGTAGATTTTTCCATGTTCATACAGATAGCGGTGCTGATATTTCCATGTTTATACAGGCAGCGGTGTAGATATTTCCATGTTTATACAGATAGCAGTGTAGATATCTCCTTCTTAATACAGACGGCGGTGTAGATATTTATAAGTTCATAGAGATGGCGGTGCAGATATTTCCATGTTCATACAGATGGCGGTGTAGACATTTCCATGTTTATAGATATAGCGGTGTAGTTATTACCATGTCTAAAGAGATAGCTGTGTAGATATTTCCATGTATATGCAGACAGCTTTGTAGATATTTCCATTTTCATGCAGATAGCGGTGTAGATATTTACATGTTCAAACAGATAGTGGTGTAGATATTTCCATGTTCATTCAGATAGCTTTGTAGATATTTCCATGTTCATACAGATAGCGGTGTAGATATTTCCATGTTCATACAGATAGCGGTGTAGATATTTCCATGTTCATACAGATAGCGGTGCTGATATTTCCATGTTTATACAGGTAGCGGTGTAGATATTTCCATGTTTATAGAGATAGCGGTGTAGATATTTCCATGTTTATACAGATAGCAGTGTAGATATTTCCATGTTTATTCAGATAGCAGTGTAGATATCTCCATCTTAATACAGATGGCGGTGTAGATATTTATATGTTCATACAGATGGCGGTGCAGATATTTCCATGTTCATACTGATGGCGGTGTAGATATTTCCATGTTCATACAGATAGCGGTGTAGATATTTCCATTTTCATACAGATAGCTGTGTAGATATTTCCATGTTCATACAGATAGCGGTGTAGATATTTCCATGTTCATACAGGTTGCGGTGTAGATATTTCCATGTTTATACAGGCAGCAGTGTAGGTATTTCCATGTTTATACAGATAGCGGTTTAGATATCTCCTTCTTAATACAGATTGCGGTGTAGATATTTGTATGTTCATACAGATGGCGATGCAGATATTTCCATGTTCATACAGATGGCAGTGTAGATATTTCCATGTTTATAGATATAGCGGTGTAGTTTTTTCCATGTGTAAAGAGATAGCTGTGTAGATATTTCCATGTATATGCAGATAGCTGTGTAGATATTTCCATTTTCATGCAGATAGTGGTGTATATATTTCCACCTTCAAACAGATAGCGGTGTATATATTTCCATGTTCATACAGATAGCGGTGTAGATATTTCCAAGTTTATACAGACAGCGGTGAAGATGTATGCATATTTACACAGATAGCGGTGTGGATATTTCCATGTTTATCCAGAGGGCTGTGTAGATATATCCATGTTCATACAGATAGCGGTGTAGATATTTCCATGTTCATACAGATAGCGGTGTAGTTATTTCCATGTGCAAAGAGATAGCTGTGTAGATATTTACATGTATATGCAGATAGCTGTGTAGATATTTCCATTTTCATGCAGATAGCGGTTTACATATTTCCATGTTTATACAGATAGCGGTGTAGATATTTCCATGTTTATACAGATAGCGGTGTGGATATTTCCATGTTTATGCAGATAGCGGCGTAGATATCTCCATCTTAATACAGATGGCGGTGTAGATATTTATATGTTAATACAGATGGCGGTGCAGATATTTCCATGTTCATACAGATGGCGGTGTAGATATTTCCATGTTCATACAGATAGCGGTGTAGTTATTTCCATGTGTAAAGAGATAGCTGTGTAGATATTTCCATGTATATGCAGATAGCAGTGTAGATATTTCCATTTTCAAGCAGATAGCGGTGTAGATATTTCCATGTTCAAACAGATAGCGGCGTAGATATTTCCATGTTCATACACATAGCGGTGTAGATATTTCCATGTTCATACAGATAGCGGTGTAGATATTTCCATGTTTATACAGACTGCGGTGAAGATGTATGCATGTTTACAGAGATAGCGGTGTAGATATTTCCATGTTCATCCAGTTGGCTGTGTAGATATGTCCATGTTCATACAGATAGCTGTGTAGATATTTCCATGTTCATACAGATAGCGGTTTAGATATTTCCATGTTCATCCAGATGGCTGTGTAGATATATCCATGTTCATACAGATAGCAGTGTAGATATTTCCATGTTCATACAGATAGCAGTGTAGATATTTCCATGTTCATACAGATAGTTGTGTAGATATTTCCATGTTCATACAGATAGCGGTGTAGATATTTCCATGTTCATACAGATAGCGGTGTAGATATTTCCATGTTCATACAGGTAGCGGTGTAGATATTTCCATGTTCATACAGATAGCGGTGCTGATATTTCCATGTTTATACAGGCAGCGGTGTAGACATTTCCATGTTTATACAGATAGCGGTGTAGATATCTCCATCTTAATACAGATGGCGGTGTAGATATTTATATGTTCATACAGATGGCGTTGCGGATATTTCCATGTTCATACAGATGGCAGTGTAGATATTTCCATGTTTATAGATATAGCGGTGTAGTTATTTATATGTGTAAAGAGATGACTGTGTAGATATTTCCATGTATATGCAGATAGCCTTGTAGATATTTCCATTTTCATGCAGATAGCGGTGTAGATATTTCCATGTTCATACAGATAGCGGTGTAGTTATTTCCATGTGCAAAGAGATAGCTGTGTAGATATTTACATGTATATGCAGATAGCTGTGTAGATATTTCCATTTTCATGCAGATAGCGGTTTAGATATTTCCATGTTTATACAGATAGCGGTGTAGATATTTCCATGTTTATACAGATAGCGGTGTAGATATTTCCATGTTTATGCAGATAGCGGTGTAGATATCTCCATCTTAATACAGATGGCGGTGTAGATATTTATATGTTCATACAGATGGCGTTGCGGATATTTCCATGTTCATACAGATGGCAGTGTAGATATTTCCATGTTTATAGATATAGCGGTGTAGTTATTTATATGTGTAAAGAGATGGCTGTGTAGATATTTCCATGTATATGCAGATAGCCTTGTAGATATTTCCATTTTCATGCAGATAGTGGTGTATATATTTCCATCTTCAAACAGATAGCGGTGTATATATTTCCATGTTCATACAGATAGCGGTGTAGATATTTCCAAGTTTATACAGACAGCGGTGAAGATGTATGCATATTTACACAGATAGCAGTGTGGATATTTCCATGTTTATGCAGAGGGCTGTGTAGATATATCCATGTTCATACAGATAGCGGTGTAGATATTTCCATGTTCATACAGATAGCGGTGTAGTTATTTCCATGTGCAAAGAGATAGCTGTGTAGATATTTACATGTATATGCAGATAGCTGTGTAGATATTTCCATTTTCATGCAGATAGCGGTTTACATATTTCCATGTTTATACAGATAGCGGTGTAGATATTTCCATGTTTATACAGATAGCGGTGTGGATATTTCCATGTTTATGCAGATAGCGGTGTAGATATCTCCATCTTAATACAGATGGCGGTGTAGATATTTATATGTTAATACAGATGGCGGTGCAGATATTTCCATGTTCATACAGATGGCGGTGTAGATATTTCCATGTTCATACAGAGAGCGGTGTAGTTATTTCCATGTGTAAAGAGATAGCTGTGTAGATATTTCCATGTATATGCAGATAGCAGTGTAGATATTTCCATTTTCAAGCAGATAGCGGTGTAGATATTTCCATGTTCAAACAGATAGCGGCGTAGATATTTCCATGTTCATACACATAGCGGTGTAGATATTTCCATGTTCATACAGATAGCGGTGTAGATATTTCCATGTTTATACAGACTGCGGTGAAGATGTATGCATGTTTACAGAGATAGCGGTGTAGATATTTCCATGTTCATCCAGTTGGCTGTGTAGATATGTCCATGTTCATACAGATAGCTGTGTACATATTTCCATGTTCATACAGATAGCCGTTTAGATATTTTCATGTTCATCCAGATGGCTGTGTAGATATATCCATGTTCATACAGATAGCGGTGTAGATATTTCCATGTTCATACAGATAGCGGTGTAGATATTTCCATGTTCATACAGATAGGTGTGTAGATATTTCCATGTTCATACAGATAGCGGTGTAGATATTTCCATGTTCATACAGATAGCGGTGTAGATATTTCCATGTTCATACAGGTAGCGGTGTAGATATTTCCATGTTCATACAGATAGCGGTGCTGATATTTCCATGTTTATACAGGCAGCGGTGTAGACATTTCCATGTTTATACAGATAGCGGTGTAGATATCTCCATCTTAATACAGATGGCGGTGTAGATATTTATATGTTCATACAGATGGCGTTGCGGATATTTCCATGTTCATACAGATGGCAGTGTAGATATTTCCATGTTTATAGATATAGCGGTGTAGTTATTTATATGTGTAAAGAGATGGCTGTGTAGATATTTCCATGTATATGCAGATAGCCTTGTAGATATTTCCATTTTCATGCAGATAGCGGTGTAGATATTTCCATGTTCATACAGATAGCGGTGTAGTTATTTCCATGTGCAAAGAGATAGCTGTGTAGATATTTACATGTATATGCAGATAGCTGTGTAGATATTTCCATTTTCATGCAGATAGCGGTTTAGATATTTCCATGTTTATACAGATAGCGGTGTAGATATTTCCATGTTTATACAGATAGCGGTGTAGATATTTCCATGTTTATGCAGATAGCGGTGTAGATATCTCCATCTTAATACAGATGGCAGTGTAGATATTTATATGTTCATACAGATGGCGGTGCAGATATTTCCATGTTCATACAGATGGCGGTGTAAATATTTCCATGTTCATACAGATAGCGGTGTAGTTATTTCCATGTGTAAAGAGATAGCTGTGTAGATATTTCCATGTATATGCAGATAGCAGTGTAGATATTTCCATTTTCAAGCAGATAGCGGTTTAGATATTTCCATGTTCAAACAGATAGCGGTGTAGATATTTCCATGTTCATACAGATAGCGGTGTAGATATTTCCATGTTCATACAGATAGCGGTGTAGATATTTCCATGTTTATACAGACTGCGGTGAAGATGTATGCATGTTTACACAGATAGCGGTGTAGATATTTCCATGTTCATCCAGTTGGCTGTGTAGATATGTCCATGTTCATACAGATAGCTGTGTAGATATTTCCATGTTCATTACAGATAGCGGTGTAGATATTTCCATGTTCATCCAGATGGCTGTGTAGATATATCCATGTTCATTCAGATAGCGGTGTAGATATTTGCATGTTCATACAGATAGCGGTGTAGATATTTCCATGTTCATACAGATAGCGGTGTAGATATTTCCATGTTCATACAGGTAGCGGTGTAGATATTTCCATATTCATACAGATAGCGGTGCTGATATTTCCATGTTTATACAGGCAGCGGTGTAGATATTTCCATGTTAATACAGATAGCGGTGTAGATATCTCCATCTTAATACAGATGGCAGTGTAGATATTTATATGTTCATACAGATGGCGTTGCGGATATTTCCATGTTCATACAGATGGCAGTGTAGATATTTCCATGTTTATAGATATAGCGGTGTAGTTATTTCCATGTGTATAGAGATGGCTGTGTAGATATTTCCATGTATATGCAGATAGTTTTGTAGATATTTCCATTTTCATGCAGATAGCGGTGTAGATATTTACATGTTCAAACAGATAGCGGTTTAGAAATTTCCATGTTCATTCAGATAGCTTTGTAGATATTTCCATATTCATGCAGATAGTGGTGTATATATTTCCATCTTCAAACAGATAGCGGTGTATATATTTCCATGTTCATACAGATAGCGGTGTAGATATTTCCAAGTTTATACAGACAGCAGTGAAGATGTATGAATATTTCAACAGATAGCGTTGTGGAGATTTCCATGTTCATCCAGAGGGCTGTGTAGATATATCCATGTTCATACAGATAGCGGTGTAGATGTTTCCATGTTCATACAGATAGCGGTGTAGTTATTTCCATGTGCAAAGAGATAGCTGTGTAGATATTTACATGTATATGCGGATAGCTGTGTAGATATTTCCATTTTCATGCAGATAGCTGTTTAGATATTTCCGTGTTTATACAGATAGCGGTGTAGATATTTCCTTGTTTATACAGATAGCGGTGTAGATATTTCTATGTTCATACAGATAGCGGTGTAGATATTTCCATGTTCATACAGGTAGCGGTGTAGATATTTCCATGTTCATACAGATAGCGGTGCTGATATTTCCATGTTTATACAGGCAGCGGTGTAGATATTTCCATGTTTATACAGATAGCGGTGTAGATATCTCCATCTTAATACAGATGGCGGTGTAGATATTTATATGTTCATATAGATGGCGTTGCGGAAATTTCCATGTTCATACAGATGGCAGTGTAGATATTTCCATGTTTATAGATATAGCGGTGTAGTTATTTCCATGTGTAAAGAGATGGCTGTGTAGATATTTCCATGTATATGCAGATAGCTTTGTAGATATTTCCATTTTCATGCAGATAGCGGTGTAGATATTTTTCTTGTTCATACAGATAGCGGTGTAGTTATTTCCATGTGCAAAGAGATAGCTGTGTAGATATTTACATGTATATGCAGATAGCTGTGTAGATATTTCCATTTTCATGCAGATAGCGGTTTAGATATTTCCATGTTTATACAGATAGCGGTGTAGATATTTCCATGTTTATACAGATAGCGGTGTAGATATTTCCATGTTTATGCAGATAGCGGTGTAGATATCTTCATCTTAATACAGATGGCAGTGTAGATATTTATATGTTCATACAGATGGCGGTGCAGATATTTCCATGTTCATACAGATAGCGGTGTAGTTATTTCAATGTGTAAAGAGATAGCTGTGTAGATATTCCCATGTATATGCAGATAGCAGTGTAGATATTTCCATTTTCAAGCAGATAGCGGTGTAGATATTTCCATGTTCAAACAGATAGCGGTGTAGATATTTCCATGTTCATACAGATAGCGGTGTAGATATTTCCATGTTCATACAGATAGCGGTGTAGATATTTCTATGTTTATACAGACTGCGGTGAATATGTATGCATGTTTACACAGATAACGGTGTAGATATTTCCATGTTCATCCAGTTGGCTGTGTAGATATGTCTATGTTCATACAGATAGCTGTGTAGATATTTCCATGTTCATACAGATAGCGGTGTAGATATTTCCATGTTCATCCAGATGGCTGTGTAGATATATCCATGTTCATACAGATAGCGGTGTAGATATTTCCATGTTCATACAGATAGCGGTGTAGATATTTCCATGTTCATACTGATAGCGGTGTAGATATTTCCATGTTCATACAGGTAGCGGTGTAGATATTTCCATGTTCATACAGATAGCGGTGCTGATATTTCCATGTTTATACAGGCAGCGGTGTAGATATTTCCATGTTTATACAGATAGCGGTGTAGATATCTCCTTCTTAATACAGATGGCGGTGTAGATATTTATATGTTCATACAGATGGCGGTGCATATATTTCCATGTTCATACAGATGGCGGTGTAGATATTTCCATGTTTATAGATATAGCGCTGTAGTTATTTCCATGTGTAAAGAGATATCTTTGTATATATTTCAATGTATATGCAGATAGCTTTGTAGATATTTCCATTTTCATGCAGTTAGCAGTGTAGAAATTTACATGTTCAAACAGATAGCGGTGTAGATATTTCCATGTTCATTCAGATAGCTTTGTAGATATTTCCATGTTCTTACAGATAGCGGTGTAGATATTTCCATGTTCATACAGATAGCGGTGTAGATATTTCCATGTTCATACAGATAGCGGTGCTGATATTTCCATGTTTATACAGGTAGCGGTGTAGATATTTCCATGTTTATACAGATAGCGGTGTAGATATTTCCATGTTTATACATATAGCGGTGTAGATATTTCCATGTTTATTCAGATAGCAGTGTAGATATCTCCATCTTAATACAGATGGCGGTGTAGATATTTATATGTTCATACAGATGGCGGTGCAGATATTTCCATGTTCATACAGATGGCGGTGTAGATATTTCCATGTTCAGATAGTGGTGTAGATATTTCCATGTTCATACAGATAGCGGTGTAGATATTTCCATGTTCATACAGATAGAGGTGTAGATATTTCCATGTTCATACAGGTTGCGGTGTAGATTTTTCCATGTTCATACAGATAGCGGTGCTGATATTTCCATGTTTATACAGGCAGCGGTGTAGATATTTATAAGTTCATAGAGATGGCGGTGCAGATATTTCCATGTTCATACAGATGGCGGTGTAGACATTTCCATGTTTATAGATAGAGCGGTGTAGTTATTACCATGTGTAAAGAGATAGCTGTGTAGATATTTCCATGTATATGCAGATAGCTTTGTAGATATTTCCATTTTCATGCAGATAGCGGTGTAGATATTTACATGTTCAAACAGATAGTGGTGTAGATATTTCCATGTTCATTCAGATAGCTTTGTAGATATTTCCATGTTCATACAGATAGTGGTGTAGATATTTCCATGTTCATACAGATAGCGGTGTAGATATTTCCATGTTCATACAGATAGCGGTGCTGATATTTCCATGTTTATACAGGTAGCGGTGTAGATATTTCCATGTTTATAGAGATAGCGGTGTAGATATTTGCATGTTTATACAGATAGCGGTGTAGATATTTCCATGTTTATTCAGATAGCAGTGTAGATATCTCCATCTTAATACAGATGGCGGTGTAGATATTTATATGTTCATACAGATGGCGGTGCAGGTATTTCCATGTTCATACAGATGGCGGTGTAGATATTTCCATGTTCATACAGATAGCGGTGTAGATATTTCCGTGTTCATACAGATAGCGGTGTAGATATTTCCATGTTCATACAGGTAGCGGTGTAGATATTTCCATGTTCATACAGATAGCGGTGCTGATATTTCAATGTTTATACAGGCAGCGGTGTAGATATTTCCATGTTTATACAGATAGCTGTGTAGATATCTCCTTCTTAGTACAGATGGCGGTGTAGATATTTATATGTTCATACAGATGGCGGTGCAGATATTTCCATGTTCATACAGATAGCGGTGTAGATATTTCCATGGTTATGCAGATTGCGGTGAAGATGTATGCATGTTTACACATATAGCGGTGTAGATATTTCCATTTTCATGCAGATAGCGGTGTAGATATTTCCATGTTCATCCAGATGGCTGTGTAGGTATATCCATATTCATACAGATAGCGTTGTACATATTTCCATGTTCATAGAGATAGCGGTGTAGATATTTCCATGTTCATACAGATAGCATTGCTGATATTTCCATGTTAATACAGGTAGCGGTGTAGCTTTTTCCATGTTCACACAGATAGCGGTGTAGATATTTCCATCTTCGTACAGATAGCGGTGTAGATATTTCCATGTTCATACAGATAGCTGTGCTGATATTTCCATGTTTATAGAGGTAGCGGTGTAGATATTTCCATGTTCATACAGATAGCTGTGTAGCTATTTCCATCTTCATACAGATAGCGGTGTAGAGATTTCCATGTTTATCCAGATGGCTGTGCAGATATATCCATGTTCATACAGATAGCGGTGTAGATATTTCCATGTTCATCCAGATGGCTGTGTAGATATATCCATGTTCAAACAGATGGCGTTGTAGATATTTCCATGTTCTTACGGATAGCAGTGTAGATATTTCCATGTTCATACAGATAGCGGTGTAGATATTTCCATGTTTATACGGATTGCGGTGAAGATGTATTCATATTTACACAGATAGCGGTGTAGATATTTCCATGTTCATACAGATAGCGGTGTCGATATTTCCATGTTCATCCAGACGGCTGTGTAGATATATCCATGTTCATACAGATAGCGGTGTAGATATTTCCATGTTCATACCGGTAGTGGTGTAGATATTTCCATGTTCATACAGATAGTGGTGTAGCTATTTCCATGTTCATACAGATAGCGGTGTAGCTATTTCCGTGTTCATAGAGATAGCGGTGTAGATATTTCCGTGTTCATACAGATAGTGGTGCTGATATTTCCATGTTTATACAGGTAGCGGTGTAGATATTTCCATGTTTATACAGATAGCGGTGTAGATATTTCCATGTTTATACAGATAGCGGTGCAGATATTTCCATGTTTATACATATAGCGGTGTAGATATCTCCATCTTAATATAGATTGGGGTGTAGATATTTACATCTTCATACAGACGGCGGTGCAGATATTTCCATGTTCATACAGATAGCGGTGTAGATATTTCCATGTTTATACAGATAGTGGTGAAGATGTATGCATGTTTACACAGATAGCGGTGTAGATATTTCCATGTTCATACAGATAGCGCTGTAGATATTTCCATGTTCATCCAGATGGCTGTGTAGACATATCCATGTTCATACAGATGGCGGTGAAGGTATTTCCATGTTCATACAGATAGTGGTGTAGATATTTCCATGTTCATCCAGATGGCTGTGTGGATATATCCATGTTCATACAGATAGCGGTGTAGATATTTCCATGTTCACAGATAGCGGTGTAGATATTTCCATGTTCATACTGATAGCGGTGTAGATATTTCCATGTTCATACAGGTAGCGGTGTAGATATTTCCATGTTCATACAGATAGCGGTGCTGATATTTCCATGTTTATACAGGCAGCGGTGTAGATATTTCCATGTTTATACAGATAGCGGTGTAGATATCTCCTTCTTAATACAGATGGCGGTGTAGATATTTATATGTTCATACAGATGGCGGTGCATATATTTCCATGTTCATACAGATGGCGGTGTAGATATTTCCATGTTTATAGATATAGCGGTGCAGTTATTTCCATGTGTAAAGAGATGGCTTTGTATATATTTCCATGTATATGCAGATAGCTTTGTAGATATTTCCATTTTCATGCAGTTAGCAGTGTAGAAATTTACATGTTCAAACAGATAGCGGTGTAGATATTTCCATGTTCATTCAGATAGCTTTGTAGATATTTCCATGTTCATACAGATAGCGGTGTAGATATTTCCATGTTCATACAGATAGCGGTGTAGATATTTCCATGTTCATACAGATAGCGGTGCTGATATTTCCATGTTTATACAGGTAGCGGTGTAGATATTTCCATGTTTATACAGATAGCGGTGTAGATATTTCCATGTTTATACAGATAGCGGTGTAGATATTTCCATGTTTATTCAGATAGCAGTGTAGATATCTCCATCTTAATACAGATGGCGGTGTAGATATTTATATGTTCATACAGATGGCGGTGCAGATATTTCCATGTTCATACAGATGGCGGTGTAGATATTTCCATGTTCAGATAGTGGTGTAGATATTTCCATGTTCATACAGATAGCGGTGTAGATATTTCCATGTTCATACAGATAGCGGTGTAGATATTTCCATGTTCATACAGGTTGCGGTGTAGATTTTTCCATGTTCATACAGATAGCGGTGCTGATATTTCCATGTTTATACAGGCAGCGGTGTAGATATTTCCATGTTTATACAGATAGCAGTGTAGCTATCTCCTTCTTAATACAGACGGCGGTGTAGATATTTATAAGTTCATAGAGATGGCGGTGCAGATATTTCCATGTTCATACAGATGGCGGTGTAGACATTTCCATGTTTATAGATATAGCCGTGTAATTATTACCATGTGTAAAGAGATAGCTGTGTAGATATTTCCATGTATATGCAGACAGCTTTGTAGATATTTCCATTTTCATGCAGATAACGGTGTAGATATTTACATGTTCAAACAGATAGCGGTGTAGAAATTTCCATGTTCATTCAGATAGCTTTATAGATATTTCCATTTTCATGCAGATAGTGGTGTATATATTTCCATCTTCAAACAGATAGCGGTGTATATATTTCCATGTTCATACAGATAGCGGTGTAGATATTTCCAAGTTTATACAGACAGCAGTGAAGATGTTTGAATATTTCAACAGATAGCGTTGTGGAGATTTCCATGTTCATCCAGAGGGCTGTGTATATATATCCAAGTTCATACAGATAGCGGTGTAGATGTTTCCATGTTCATACAGATAGCGGGGTAGTTATTTCCATGTGCAAAGAGATAGCTGTGTAGATATTTACATGTATATGCGGATAGCTGTGTAGATATTTCCATTTTCATGCAGATAGCTGTTTAGATATTTCCATGTTTATACAGATAGCGGTGTAGATATTTCCATGTTTATACAGATAGCGGTGTAGATATTTCCATGTTCATACAGATAGCGGTGTAGATATTTCCATGTTCATACAGGTAGCGGTGTAGATATTTCCATGTTCATACAGATAGCGGTGCTGATATTTCCATGTTTATACAGGCAGCGGTGTAGATATTTCCATGTTTATACAGATAGCGGTGTAGATATCTCCATCTTAATACAGATGGCGGTGTAGATATTTATATGTTCATATAGATGGCGTTGCGGAAATTTCCATGTTCATACAGATGGCAGTGTAGATATTTCCATGTTTATAGATATAGCGGTGTAGTTATTTCCATGTGTAAAGAGATGGCTGTGTAGATATTTCCATGTATATGCAGATAGCTTTGTAGATATTTCCATTTTCATGCAGATAGCGGTGTAGATATTTCCATGTTCATACAGATAGCGGTGTAGTTATTTCCATGAGCAAAGAGATAGCTGTGTAGATATATACATGTATATGCAGATAGCTGTGTAGATATTTCCATTTTCATGCAGATAGCGGTTTAGATATTTCCATGTTTATACAGATAGCGGTGTAGATATTTCCATGTTTATACAGATAGCGGTGTAGATATTTCCATGTTTATGCAGATAGCGGTGTAGATATCTCCATCTTAATACAGATGGCAGTGTAGATATTTATATGTTCATACAGATGGCGGTGCAGATATTTCCATGTTCATACAGATGGCGGTGTAGATATTTCCATGTTCATACAGATAGCGGTGTAGATATTTCCATGTTCATACAGATATCGGTGTAGATATTTCTATGTTTATACAGACTGCGGTGAAGATGTATGCTTGTTTACACAGATAGCGGTGTAGATATTTCCATGTTCATCCAGTTGGCTGTGTAGATATGTCTATGTTCATACAGATAGCTGTGTAGATATTTCCATGTTCATACAGATAGCGGTGTAGATATTTCCATGTTCATCCAGATGGCTGTGTAGATATATCCATGTTCATACAGATAGCGGTGTAGATATTTCCATGTTCATACAGATAGCGGTGTAGATATTTCCATGTTCATACTGATAGCGGTGTAGATATTTCCATGTTCATACCGGTAGCGGTGTAGATATTTCCATGTTCATACAGATAGCGGTGCTGATATTTCCATGTTTATACAGGCAGCGGTGTAGATATTTCCATGTTTATACAGATAGCGGTGTAGATATCTCCTTCTTAATACAGATGGCGGTGTAGATATTTATATGTTCATACTGATGGCGGTGCATATATTTCCATGTTCATACAGATGGCGGTGTAGATATTTCCATGTTTATAGATATAGCGGTGTAGTTATTTCCATGTGTAAAGAGATAGCTTTGTATATATTTCCATGTATATGCAGATAGCTTTGTAGATATTTCCATTTTCATGCAGTTAGCAGTGTAGAAATTTACATGTTCAAACAGATAGCGGTGTAGATATTTCCATGTTCATTCAGATAGCTTTGTAGATATTTCCATGTTCTTACAGATAGCGGTGTAAATATTTCCATGTTCATACAGATAGCGGTGTAGATATTTCCATGTTCATACAGATAGCGGTGCTGATATTTCCATGTTTATACAGGTAGCGGTGTAGATATTTCCATGTTTATACAGATAGCGGTGTAGATATTTCCATGTTTATACAGATAGCGGTGTAGATATTTCCATGTTTATTCAGATAGCAGTGTAGATATCTCCATCTTAATACAGATGGCGGTGTAGATATTTATATGTTCATACAGATGGCGGTGCAGATATTTCCATGTTCAGATAGTGGTGTAGATATTTCCATGTTCATACAGATAGCGGGGTAGATATTTCCATGTTCATACAGATAGCGGTGTAGATATTTCCATGTTCATACAGGTTGCGGTGTAGATTTTTCCATGTTCATACAGATAGCGGTGCTGATATTTCCATGTTTATACAGGCAGCGGTGTAGATATTTATAAGTTCATAGAGATGGCGGTGCAGATATTTCCATGTTCATACAGATGGCGGTGTAGACATTTCCATGTTTATAGATAGAGCGGTGCAGTTATTACCATGTGTAAAGAGATAGCTGTGTAGATATTTCCATGTATATGCAGATAGCTTTGTAGATATTTCCATTTTCATGCAGATAGCGGTGTAGATATTTACATGTTCAAACAGATAGTGGTGTAGATATTTCCATGTTCATTCAGATAGCTTTGTAGATATTTCCATGTTCATACAGATAGCGGTGTAGATATTTCCATGTTCATACAGATAGCGGTGTAGATATTTCCATGTTCATACAGATAGCGGTGCTGATATTTCCATGTTTATACAGGTAGCGGTGTAGATATTTCCATGTTTATAGAGATAGCGGTGTAGATATTTCCATGTTTATACAGATAGCGGTGTAGATGTTTCCATGTTTATTCAGATAGCCGTGTAGATATCTCCATCTTAATACAGATGGCGGTGTAGATATTTATATGTTCATACAGATGGCGGTGCAGATATTTCCATGTCCATACAGATGGCGGTGTAGATATTTCCATGTTCATACAGATAGCGGTGTAGTTATTTCCATGTGTAAAGAGATAGCTGTGTAGATATTTCCATGTATATGCAGATAGCTGTGTAGATATTTCCATTTTCATGCAGATAGTGGTGTATATATTTCCATCTTCAATCAGATAGCGGTGTATATATTTCCATGTTCATACAGATAGCGGTGTAGATATTTCCAAGTTTATACAGACAGCGGTGAAGATGTATGCATATTTACACAGATAGCGGTGTGGATATTTCCATGTTTATCTAGAGGGTTGTGTAGATATATCCATGTTCATACAGATAGCGGTGTAGTTATTTCCATGTTCATACAGATAGCGGTGTAGATATTTCCATGTTCATACAGATAGCGGTGCTGATATTTCCATGTTTATACAGGCAGCGGTGTTGACATTTCCTTGTTTATACAGATAGCGGTGTAGATATCTCCATCTTAATACAGATGGCGGTGAAGATATTTATATGTTCATAAAGATGGCGTTGCGGATATTTCCATGTTCATACAGATGGCAGTGTAGATATTTCCATGTTTATAGATATAGCGGTGTAGTTATTTATATGTGTAAAGAGATGGCTGTGTAGATATTTCCATGTATATGCAGATAGCCTTGTAGATATATCCATTTTCATGCAGATAGCGGTGTAGATATTTCCATGTTCATACAGATAGCGGTGTAGTTATTTCCATGTGCAAAGAGATAGCTGTGTAGATATTTACATGTATATGCAGATAGCTGTGTAGATATTTCCATTTTGATGCAGATAGCGGTTTAGTTATTTCCATGCTTATACAGATAGCGGTGTAGATATTTCCATGTTTATACGGATAGCGGTGTAGATATTTCCATGTTTATGCAGATAGCTGTGTAGATATCTCCATCTTAATACAGATGGCGGTGTAGATATTTATATGTTCATACAGATGGCGGTGCAGATATTTCCATGTTCATACAGATGGCGGTGTAAATATTTCCATGTTCATACAGATAGCGGTGTAGTTATTTCCATGTGTAAAGAGATAGCTGTGTAGATATTTCCATGTATATGCAGATAGCAGTGTAGATATTTCCATTTTCAAGCAGATAGCGGTGTAGATATTTCCACGTTCAAACAGATAGCGGTGTAGATATTTCCATGTTCATACAGATAGCGGTGTAGATATTTCCATGTTCATACAGATAGCGGTGTAGATATTTCCATGTTTATACAGACTGCGGTGAATATGTATGCATGTTTACACAGATAGCGGTGTAGATATTTCCATGTTCATCCAGTTGGCTGTGTAGATATGCCCATGTTCATACATATAGCTGTGTAGATATTTCCATGTTCATACAGATAGCGGTGTAGATATTTCCATGTTCATCCAGAAGGCTGTGTAGATATATCCATGTTCATTCAGATAGCGGTGTAGATATTTCCATGTTCATACAGATAGCGGTGTAGATATTTCCATGTTCATACAGATAGCGGTGTAGATATTTCCATGTTCATACAGATAGCGGTGTAGATATTTCCATGTTCATACAGGTAGAGGTGTAGATATTTCCATGTTCATACAGGTAGCGGTGTAGATATTTCCATGTTCATACAGATAGCGGTGCTGATATTTCCATGTTTATACAGGCAGCGGTGTAGATATTTCCATGTTTATACAGATAGCGGTGTAGATATCTCCATCTTAATACAGATGGCGGTGTAGATATTTATATGTTCATACAGATGGCGTTGCAGATATTTCCATGTTCATACAGATGGCAATGTAGATATTTCCATGTTTATAGATATAGCGGTGTAGTTATTTCCATGTGTATAGAGATGGCTGTGTAAATATTTCCATGTATATGCAGATAGCTTTGTAGATATTTCCATTTTCATGCAGATAGCGGTGTAGATATTTACATGTTCAAACAGATAGCGGTGTAGAAATTTCCATGTTCATTCAGATAGCTTTGTAGATATTTCCATTTTCATGCAGATAGTGGTGTAGATATTTCCATGTTCATACAGATAGCGGTGTAGTTATTTCCATGTGCAAAGAGATAGCTGTGTAGATATTTACATGTATATGCAGATAGCTGTGTAGATATTTCCATTTTCATGCAGATAGCGGTTTAGATATTTCCATGTTTATACAGATAGCGGTGTAGATATTTCCATGTTTATACAGATAGCAGTGTAGATATTTCCATGTTTATGCAGATAGCTGTGTAGATATCTCCATCTTAATACAGATGGCAGTGTAGATATTTATATGTTCATACAGATGGCGGTGCAGATATTTCCATGTTCATACAGATGGCGGTGTAGATATTTCCATGTTCATACAGATAGCGGTGTAGTTATTTCAATGTGTAAAGAGATAGCTGTGTAGATATTTCCATGTATATGCAGATAGCAGTGTAGATATTTCCATTTTCAAGCAGATAGCGGTGTAGATATTTCCATGTTCAAACAGATAGCGGTATAGATATTTCCATGTTCATACAGATAGCGGTGTAGATATTTCCATGTTCATACAGATAGCGGTGTAGATATTTCCATGTTTATACAGACTGCGGTGAAGATGTATGCATGTTTACACAGATAGCGGTGTAGATATTTCCATGTTCATCCAGTTGGCTGTGTAGATATGTCTATGTTCATACAGATAGCTGTGTAGATATTTCCATGTTCATACAGATGGCGTTGTAGATATTTCCATGTTCATCCAGATGGCTGTGTAGATATATCCATGTTCATACAGATAGCGGTGTAGGTATTTCCATGTTCATACAGATAGCGGTGTAGATATTTCCATGTTCATACAGATAGCGGTGTAGATATTTCCATGATCATACAGATAGCGGTGTAGATATTTCCATGTTCATACAGATAGCGGTGTAGATATTTCCATGTTCATACAGGTAGCGGTTCTGATATTTCCATGTTTATACAGGCAGCGGTGTAGATATTTCCATGTTTATACAGATAGCGGTGTAGATATCTCCATCTTAATACAGATGGCGGTGTAGATATTTATATGTTCATACAGATGGCGTTGCGGATATTTCCATGTTCATACAGATGGCAGTGTAGATATTTCCATGTTTATAGATATAGCGGTGTAGTTATTTCCATGTGTATAGAGATGGCTGTGTAGATATTTCCATGTATATGCAGATAGCTTTGTAGATATTTCCATTTTCATGCAGATAGCGGTGTAGATATTTACATGTTCAAACAGATAGCGGTGTAGAAATTTCCATGTTCATTCAGATAGCTTTGTAGATATTTCCATTTTCATGCAGATAGTGGTGTATATATTTCCATCTTCAAACAGATAGCGGTGTATATATTTCCATGTTCATACAGATAGCGGTGTAGATATTTCCAAGTTTATACAGACAGCGGTGAAGATGTATGAATATTTCAACAGATAGCGTTGTGGAGATTTCCATGTTCATCCAGAGGGCTGTGTAGATATATCCATGTTCATACAGATAGCGGTGTAGATGTTTCCATGTTCATACAGATAGAGGTGTAGTTATTTCCATGTGCAAAGAGATAGCTGTGTAGATATTTACATGTATATGCAGATTGCTGTGTAGATATTTCCATTTTCATGCAGATAGCTGTTTAGATATTTCCATGTTTATACAGATAGCGGTGTAGATATTTACATGTTTATACAGATAGCGGTGTAGATATTTCCATGTTTATGCAGATAGCGGTGTAGATATCTCCATCTTAATACAGATGGCGGTGTAGATATTTATATGTTCATACAGATGGCGGTGCAGATATTTCCTTTTTCATACAGATGGCGGAGTAGATATTTCCATGTTCATACAGATAGCGGTGTAGTTATTTCCATGTGTAAAGAGATAGCTGTGTAGATATTTCCATGTATATGCAGATAGCAGTGTAGATATTTCCATTTTCAAGCAGATAGCGGTGTAGATATTTCCATGTTCAAACAGATAGCGGTGTAGATATTTCCATGTTCATACAGATAGCGGTGTAGATATTTCCATGTTCATACAGATAGCGGTGTAGATATTTCCATGTTCATACAGATAGCGGTGTAGATATTTCCATGTTCATACAGGTAGCGGTGTAGATATTTACATGTTCATTCAGATAGCGTTGCTGATATTTCAATGTTTATACAGATAGCGGTGTAGATATTTCCATGTTTATACAGATAGCGGTGTAGATATCTCCATCTTAATACAGATGGCTGTGTAGATATTTATATGTTCATACAGATGGCCTTGCGGATATTTCCATGTTCATACAGATGGCAGTGTAGATATTTCCATGTTTATAGATATAGCGGTGTAGTTATTTCCATGTGTAAAGAGATGGCTGTGTAGATATTTCCATGTATATGCAGATAGCTTTGTTGATATTTCAATTTTCATGCAGATAGCGGTGTAGATATTTACATGTTCAAACAGATAGCGGTGTAGAAATTTCCATGTTCATTCAGATAGCTTTGCAGATATTTCCATGTTCATAGAGATAGCGGTGTAGATATTTCCATGTTCATACAGATAGCGGTGTAGATATTTCCATGTTCATACAGATAGCGGTGCTGATATTTCCAAGTTTATACAGGTAGCGGTGTAGATATTTCCATGTTAATACAGATAGCGGTGTAGATATTTCCATGTTTATACAGATAGTGGTGTAGATATTTCCATGTTTTTTCAGATAGCGGTGTAGATATCTCCATCTTAATACAGAAGCGGTGTAGATATTTACATGTTCATACAGATAGCGGTGTAGATATTTCCATGTTCATCCAGATGGCTGTGTAGATATATCCATGTTCATACAGATGGCGGTGAAGAAATTTCCATGTTCATACAGATAGCGGTGTAGCTATTTCCATGTTCATACAGATAGCGGTTTATATATTTCCATGTTCATACAGATAGCGGTGTAGATATTTCCATGTTCATACAGATAGCGGTGTAGATATTTCCATGTTCATCCAGATGGCTGTGTAGATATATCCATGTTCATACAGAGGGCGGTGTAGATATTTCCATGTTCATAGAGATAGCGGTGTAGATATTTCCATGTTCATACAGATAGAGGGGCTGATATTTCCATTTTCATACACATAGCGGTGCTGATATTTCCATGTTTGTACAGGTAGTGGTGTAGATATTTCCATGTTTATACAGGTAGCAGTGTAGATATTTCCATGTTTATACAGATAGCGGTGTGGATATTTCCATGTTTATACTGAGAGCGGAGTAGATATCTCCATCTTAATACAGATTGCGGTGTAGATATTTATATGTTCATACAGATGGCGGTGTAGATATTTCCATGTTCATACAGATAGCGGTGTAGTTATTTCAATGTGTAAAGAGATAGCTGTGTAGATATTTCCATGTATATGCAGATAGCTGTGTAGATATTTCTATTTTCATGCTGATAGCGGTTTAGATATTTCCGTGTTCAAACAGATAGCGGTGTAGATATTTCCATGTTCTTACAGATAGCGTTGTAGATATTTCCATGCTTATACAGATTGCAGTGAAGATGTATGCATGTTTACACAGATAGCGGTGTAGATATTTTCATGTTCATGCAGATAGCGGTGTAGATTTTTCCATGTTCATCCAGATGGCTGTGTAGACATATCCATGTTCATACAGATAGCGGTGTAGATATTTCCGTGTTCATACAGATAGAGGTGTAGATATTTCCATCTTCGTACAGATAGCGGTGTAGCTATTTCCATGTTCATGCAGATTGCGGTGTAGATATTTCCATGTTCATAGATATAGCGGTGTAGATATTTCCATGTTCATACAGATAGCGGTGCTGTTATTTCCTTGTTTATACAGGTAGCGGTGTAGATATTTCCATGTTTATACAGATAGCGGTGTAGATATTTCCAGGTTTATAAACATAGCGGTGTAGATATTTCCAAGTTTATACAGATAGCGGTGAAGATATCTCCATCTTAATACAGATGGCGGTGTAGATATTTATATGTTCATACAGATGGCAGTGCAGATATTTCCATGTTCATACAGATGGTGGTGTAGATATTTCCATGTTTATAGAGATAGCGGTGTAGTTATTTCCATGTGTAAAGAGATAGGTTTGTAGATATTTCCATGTATATGCAGATAGCTGTGTAGATATTTCTATTTTCATGCAGATAGCGGTTTAGATATTTCCATGTTCAAACAGATAGCGGTGTAGATATTTCCATGTTCATACAGATAGCGGTGTAGATATTTCCATGTTCATCCAGATGGCTGTGTAGACATATCCATGTTCATACAGATGGCGGTGAAGGTATTTCCATGTTCATACAGATAGCATTGTAGATATTTCCATGTTCATACAGATAGCGGTGTAGATATTTCCATGTTCATCCAGATGGCTGTGTAGATATATCCATGTTCATACAGATGGCGGTGAAGAAATTTCCATGTCCATACAGATAGCCATGTAGCTATTTCCATGTTCATACAGATAGCGGTGTATGTATTTCCATGTTCATACAGATAGCGGTGTAGATATTTCCATGTTCATACAGATAGCGGTGTTGATATTTCCATGTTCATCCAGATGGCTGTGTAGATATATCCATGTTCATACAGATGGCGGTGTAGATATTTCCATGTTCATACAGATAGCGGTGTAGATATTTCCATGTTCATACAGATAGAGGGGCTGATATTTCCATGTTCATACAGATAGCTGTGCTGATATTTCCATGTTTATACAGGTAGCGGTGTAGATATTTCCATGTTTATAGAGATAGCGGTGTAGATATTTCCATGTTTATATAGATAGCGGTGTAGATATTTCCATGTTTATTCAGATAGCAGTGTAGATATCTCCATCTTAATACAGATGGCGGTGTAGATATTTATATGTTCATACAGATGGGGTGCAGATATTTCCATGTTCATACAGATGGCGGTGTAGATATTTCCATGTTCATACAGATAGCGGTGTAGATATTTCCATGTTCATACAGATAGCGGTGTAGATATTTCCATGTTCATACAGATAGCGGTGTAGATATTTCCATGTTCATACAGGTTGCGGTGTAGATATTTCCATGTTTATACAGGCAGCAGTGTAGGTATTTCCATGTTTATACAGATAGCGGTTTAGATATCTCCTTCTTAATACAGATGGCGGTGTAGATATTTGTATGTTCATACAGATGGCGATGCAGATATTTCCATGTTCATACAGTTGGCAGTGTAGATATTTCCATGTTTATAGATATAGCGGTGTAGATTTTTCCAAGTGTAAAGAGATAGCTGTGTAGATATTTCCATGTATATGCAGATAGCTGTGTAGATATTTCCATTTTCATGCAGATAGTGGTGTATATATTTCCATCTTCAAACAGATAGCGGTGTATATATTTCCATGTTCATACAGATAGCGGTGTAGATATTTCCAAGTTTATACAGACAGCGGTGAAGATGTATGCATATTTACACAGATAGCGGTGTGGTTATTTCCATGTTTATCTAGACGGTTGTGTAGATATATCCATGTTCATACAGATAGCGGTGTAGTTATTTCCATGTTCATACAGATGGCGGTGTAGATATTTCCATGTTCATACAGATAGCGGTGCTGATATTTCCATGTTTATACAGGCAGCGGTGTTGACATTTCCTTGTTTATACAGATAGCGGTGTAGATATCTCCATCTTAATACAGATGGCGGTGAAGATATTTATATGTTCATACAGATGGCGTTGCGGATATTTCCATGTTCATACAGATGGCAGTGTAGATATTTCCATGTTTATAGATATAGCGGTGTAGTTATTTATATGTGTAAAGAGATGGCTGTGTAGATATTTCCATGTATATGCAGATAGCCTTGTAGATATATCCATTTTCATGCAGATAGCGGTGTATATATTTCCATGTTCATACAGATAGCGGTGTAGTTATTTCCATGTGCAAAGAGATAGCTGTGTAGATATTTACATGTATATGCAGATAGCTGTATAGATATTTCCATTTTCATGAAGATAGCAGTTTAGATATTTCCATGCTTATACAGATAGCGGTGTAGATATTTCCGTGTTTATATAGATAGCGGTGTAGATATTTCCATGTTCATAGAGATAGCGGTGTAGATATCTCCATCTTAATACAGATGGCGGTGTAGATATTTATATGTTCATACAGATGGCGGTGCAGATATTTCCATGTTCATACAGATGGCGGTGTAAATATTTCCATGTTCATACAGATAGCGGTGTAGTTATTTCCATGTGTAAAGAGATAGCTGTGTAGATATTTCCATGTATATGCAGATAGCAGTGTAGATATTTCCATTTTCAAGCAGATAGCGGTGTAGATATTTCCACGTTCAAACAGATAGCGGTGTAGATATTTCCATGTTCATACAGATAGCGGTGTAGATATTTCCATGTTCATACAGATAGCGATGTAGATATTTCCATGTTTATACAGACTGCGGTGAAGATGTATGCATGTTTACACAGATAGCGGTGTAGATATTTCCATGTTCATCCAGTTGGCTGTGTAGATATGCCCATGTTCATACATATAGCTGTGTAGATATTTCCAAGTTCATACAGATAGCGGTGTAGATATTTCCATGTTCATCCAGATGGCTGTGTAGATATATCCATGTTCATTCAGATAGCGGTGTAGATATTTCCATGTTCATACAGATAGCGGTGTAGATATTTCCATGTTCATACAGATAGCGGTGTAGATATTTCCATGTTCATACAGATAGCGGTGTAGATATTTCCATGTTCATACAGATAGCGGTGTAGATATTTCCATGTTCATAGAGGTAGCGGTGTAGATATTTCCATGTTCATACACATAGCGGTGCTGATATTTCCATGTTTATACAGGCAGCGGTGTAGATATTTCCATGTTTATACAGATAGCGGTGTAGATATCTCCATCTTAATACAGATGGCGGTGTAGATATTTATATGTTCATACAGATGGCGTTGCGGATATTTCCATGTTCATACAGATGGCAATGTAGATATTTCCATGTTTATAGATATAGCGGTGTAGTTATTTCCATGTGTATAGAGATGGCTGTGTAGATATTTCCATGTATATGCAGATAGCTTTGTAGATATTTCCATTTTCATGCAGATAGCGGTGTAGATATTTACATGTTCAAACAGATAGCGGTGTAGAAATTTCCATGTTCATTCAGATAGCTTTGTAGATATTTCCATTTTCATGCAGATAGTGGTGTAGATATTTCCATGTTCATACAGATAGCGGTGTAGTTATTTCCATGTGCAAAGAGATAGCTGTGTACATATTTACATGTATATGCAGATAGCTGTGTCGATATTTCCATTTTCATGCAGATAGCGGTTTAGATATTTCCATGTTAATACAGATAGCGGTGTAGATATTTCCATGTTTATACAGATAGCAGTGTAGATATTTCCATGTTTATGCAGATAGCGGTGTAGATATCTCCATCTTAATACAGATGGCAGTGTAGATATTTATATGTTCATACAGATGGCGGTGCAGATATTTCCATGTTCATACAGATGGCGGTGTAGATATTTCCATGTTCATACAGATAGCGGTGTAGTTATTTCAATGTGTAAAGAGATAGCTGTGTAGATATTTCCATGTATATGCAGATAGCAGTGTAGATATTTCCATTTTCAAGCAGATAGCGGTGTAGATATTTCCATGTTCAAACAGATAGCGGTGTAGATATTTCCATGTTCATACAGATAGCGGTGTAGATATTTCCATGTTCATACAGATAGCGGTGTAGATATTTCCATGTTTATACAGACTGCGGTGAAGATGTATGCATGTTTACACAGATAGCGGTGTAGATATTTCCATGTTCATCCAGTTGGCTGTGTAGATATGTCTATGTTCATACAGATAGCTGTGTAGATATTTCCATGTTCATACAGATGGCGTTGTAGATATTTCCATGTTCATCCAGATGGCTGTGTAGATATATCCATGTTCATACAGATAGCGGTGTAGGTATTTCCATGTTCATACAGATAGCGGTGTAGATATTTCCATGATCATACAGATAGCGGTGTAGATATTTCCATGTTCATACAGATAGCGGTGTAGATATTTCCATGATCATACAGATAGCGGTGTAGATATTTCCATGTTCATACAGATAGCGGTGTAGATATTTCCATGTTCATACAGGTAGCGGTGTAGATATTTCCATGTTCATACAGATAGCGGTGCTGATATTTCCATGTTTATACAGGCAGCGGTGTAGATATTTCCATGTTTATACAGATAGCGGTGTAGATATCTCCATCTTAATACAGATGGCGGTGTAGATATTTATATGTTCATACAGATGGCGTTGCGGATATTTCCATGTTCATACAGATGGCAGTGTAGATATTTCCATGTTTATAGATATAGCGGTGTAGTTATTTCCATGTGTATAGAGATGGCTGTGTAGATATTTCCATGTATATGCAGATAGCTTTGTAGATATTTCCATTTTCATGCAGATAGCGGTGTAGATATTTACATGTTCAAACAGATAGCGGTGTAGAAATTTCCATGTTCATTCAGATAGCTTTGTAGATATTTCCATTTTCATGCAGATAGTGGTGTATATATTTCCATCTTCAAACAGATAGCGGTGTATATATTTCCATGTTCATACAGATAGCGGTGTAGATATTTCCAAGTTTATACAGACAGCGGTGAAGATGTATGAATATTTCAACAGATAGCGTTGTGGAGATTTCCATGTTCATCCAGAGGGCTGTGTAGATATATCCATGTTCATACAGATAGCGGTGTAGATGTTTCCATGTTCATACAGATAGCGGTGTAGTTATTTCCTTGTGCAAAGAGATAGCTGTGTAGATATTTACATGTATATGCAGATTGCTGTGTAGATATTTCCATTTTCATGCAGATAGCTGTTTAGATATTTCCATGTTTATACAGATAGCGGTGTAGATATTTACATGTTTATACAGATAGCGGTGTAGATATTTCCATGTTTATGCAGATAGCGGTGTAGATATCTCCATCTTAATGCAGATGGCGGTGTAGATATTTATATGTTCATACAGATGGCGGTGCAGATATTTCCATGTTCATACAGATGGCGGAGTAGATATTTCCATGTTCATACAGATAGCGGTGTAGTTATTTCCATGTGTAAAGAGATAGCTGTGTAGATATTTCCATGTATATGCAGATAGCAGTGTAGACATTTCCATTTTCAAGCAGATAGCGGTGTAGATATTTCCATGTTCAAACAGATAGCGGTGTAGATATTTCCATGTTCATACAGATAGCGGTGTAGATATTTCCATGTTCATACAGATAGCGGTGTAGATATTTCCATGTTCATACAGATAGCGGTGTAGATATTTCCATGTTCATACAGGTAGCGGTGTAGATATTTCCATGTTCAAACAGATAGCGGTGCTGATATTTCCATGTTTATACAGATAGCGGTGTAGATATTTCCATGTTTATTCAGATAGCGGTGTAGATATCTCCATCTTAATACAGATGGCTGTGTAGATATTTATATGTTCATACAGATGGCGTTGCGGATATTTCCATGTTCATACAGAAGGCAGTGTAGATATTTCCATGTTTATAGATATAGCGGTGTAGTTATTTCCATGTGTAAAGAGATGGCTGTGTAGATATTTCCATGTATATGCAGATAGCTTTGTTGATATTTCAATTTTCATGCAGATAGCGGTGTAGATATTTACATGTTCAAACAGATAGCGGTGTAGAAATTTCCATGTTCATTCAGATAGCTTTGCAGATATTTCCATGTTCATAGAGATAGCGGTGTAGATATTTCCATGTTCATACAGATAGCGGTGTAGATATTTCCATGTTCATACAGATAGCGGTGCTGATATTTCCAAGTTTATACAGGTAGCGGTGTAGATATTTCCATGTTAATACAGATAGCGGTGTAGATATTTCCATGTTTATACAGATAGTGGTGTAGATATTTCCATGTTTTTTCAGATAGCGGTGTAGATATCTCCATCTTAATACAGAAGCGGTGTAGATATTTACATGTTCATACAGATAGCGGTGTAGATATTTCCATGTTCATCCAGATGGCTGTGTAGATATATCCATGTTCATACAGATGGCGGTGAAGAAATTTCCATGTTCATACAGATAGCGGTGTGGCTATTTCCATGTTCATACAGATAGCGGTTTATATATTTCCATGTTCATACAGATAGCGGTGTAGATATTTCCATGTTCATACAGATAGCGGTGTAGATATTTCCATGTTCATCCAGATGGCTGTGTAGATATATCCATGTTCATACAGAGGGCGGTGTAGATATTTCCATGTTCATAGAGATAGCGGTGTAGATATTTCCATGTTCATACAGATAGAGGGGCTGATATTTCCATTTTCATACAGATAGCGGTGCTGATATTTCCATGTTTGTACAGGTAGTGGTGTAGATATTTCCATGTTTATACAGGTAGCAGTGTAGATATTTCCATGTTTATACAGATAGCGGTGTGGATATTTCCATGTTTATACTGAGAGCGGAGTAGATATCTCCATCTTAATACAGATTGCGGTGTAGATATTTTTATGTTCATACAGATGGCGGTGTAGATATTTCCATGTTCATACAGATAGCGGTGTAGTTATTTCAATGTGTAAAGAGATAGCTGTGTAGATATTTCCATGTATAT
Source organism: Gorilla gorilla gorilla (assembly GCF_029281585.2). Classification (NCBI taxonomy): domain Eukaryota; kingdom Metazoa; phylum Chordata; class Mammalia; order Primates; family Hominidae; genus Gorilla; species Gorilla gorilla. The sequence continues at coordinate 148,735,014 of NC_073232.2, forward strand.
GCAGATAGCTGTGTAGATATTTCTATTTTCATGCTGATAGCGGTTTAGATATTTCCGTGTTCAAACAGATAGCGGTGTAGATATTTCCATGTTCATACAGATAGCGTTGTAGATATTTCCATGCTTATACAGACTGCAGTGAAGATGTATGCATGTTTACACAGATAGCGGTGTAGATATTTCCATGTTCATGCAGATAGCGGTGTAGATTTTTCCATGTTCATCCAGATGGCTGTGTAGACATATCCATGTTCATACAGATAGCGGTGTAGATATTTCCGTGTTCATACAGATAGATGTGTAGATATTTCCATCTTCGTACAGATAGGGGTGTAGCTATTTCCATGTTCATGCAGATAGCGGTGTAGATATTTCCATGTTCATAGAGATAGCGGTGTAGATATTTCCATGTTCATACAGATAGCGGTGCTGATATTTCCATGTTTATACAGGTAGCGGTGTAGATATTTCCATGTTTATACAGATAGCGGTGTAGATATTTCCAGGTTTATAAACATAGCGGTGTAGATATTTCCAAGTTTATACAGATAGCGGTGAAGATATCTCCATCTTAATACAGATGGCGGTGTAGATATTTATATGTTCATACAGATGGCAGTGCAGATATTTCCATGTTCATACAGATGGCGGTGTAGATATTTCCATGTTTATAGAGATAGCGGTGTAGTTATTTCCATGTGTAAAGAGATAGGTTTGTAGATATTTCCATGTATATGCAGATAGCTGTGTAGATATTTCTATTTTCATGCAGATAGCGGTTTAGATATTTCCATGTTCAAACAGATAGCGGTGTAGATATTTCCATGTTCATACAGATAGCGGTGTAGATATTTCCATGTTCATCCAGATGGCTGTGTAGACATATCCATGTTCATACAGATGGCGGTGAAGGTATTTCCATGTTCATACAGATAGCGGTGTAGATATTTCCATGTTCATACAGATAGCGGTGTAGATATTTCCATGTTCATCCAGATGGCTGTGTAGATATATCCATGTTCATACAGATGGCAGTGAAGAAATTTCCATGTCCATACAGATAGCCATGTAGCTATTTCCATGTTCATACAGATAGCGGTGTATGTATTTCCATGTTCATACAGATAGCGGTGTAGATATTTCCATGTTCATACAGATAGCGGTGTTGATATTTCCATGTTCATCCAGATGGCTGTGTAGATATATCCATGTTCATACAGATGGCGGTGTAGATATTTCCATGTTCATACAGATAGCGGTGAAGATATTTCCATGTTCATACAGATAGAGGGGCTGATATTTCCATGTTCATACAGATAGCTGTGCTGATATTTCCATGTTTATACAGGTAGTGGTGTAGATATTTCCATGTTTATACAGGTAGCAGTGTAGATATTTCCATGTTTATACAGATAGCGGTGTGGATATTTCCATGTTTATACAGATAGTGGTGTAGATATCTCCATCTTTATACAGATGGCGGTGTAGATATTTATATGTTCATTCAGATGGCGGTGCAGATATTTCCATGTTCATACAGATGGCGGTGTAGATATTTCCATGTTCATACAGATAGCGGTGTAGTTATTTCCATGTGTAAAGAGATAGCTGTGTAGATATTTCCATGTATATGCAGATAGCTGTGTAGATATTTCTATTTTCATGCTGATAGCGGTTTAGATATTTCCATGTTCAAACAGATAACGTTGTAGATATTTCCATGCTTATACAGATTGCAGTGAAGACATATGCATGTTTACACAGATAGCGGTGTAGATATTTCCATGTTCATGCAGATAGCGGTGTAGATATTTCCATGTTCATCCAGATGGCTGTGTAGATATATCCATGTTCATACAGATAGCGGTGTAGATATTTCCATGTTCATACAGATAGAAGTGTAGATATTTCCATGCTCGTACAGATAGCGGTGTAGCTATTTCCATGTTCATGCAGATAGCGGTGTAGATACTTCCATGTTCATAGAGATAGCGGTGTAGATATTTCCATGTTCATACAGATAGCGGTGCTGATATTTCCATGTTTATACAGGTAGCGGTGTAGATATTTTGATATTTAACTGATAGCGGTGTAGATATTTCCAGGTTTATAAAGATAGCGGTGTAGATATTTCCAAGTTTATACAGATAGCGGTGAAGTTATCTCCATCTTAATACAGATGGCGGTGTAGATATTTATATGTTCATACAGATGGCAGTGCAGATATTTCCATGTTCATACAGATGGCGGTGTAGATATTTCCATGTTTATAGAGATAGCGGTTTAGTTATTTCCATGTGTAAAGAGATAGGTTTTTAGAAATTTCCATGTATATGCAGATAGCTGTGTAGATATTTCTATTTTCATGCAGATAGCGGTTTAGATATTTCCATGTTCAAACAGATAGCGGTGTAGATACTTCCATGTTCATACAGAGAGCGGTGTAGATATTTCCATGTTTATACAGATAGCGGTGAAACGTATGCAAGTTTACACAGATAGCGGTGTAGATATTTCCATGTTCATACAGATCGCGGTGTAGATATTTCCATGTTCATCCAGATGGCTGTGTAGACATATCCATGTTCATACACATGGCGGTGAAGATATTTCCATGTTCATACAGATAGCGGTGTAGATATTTCCATGTTTATACAGATAGCGGTGTAGATATCTCCATCTTAATACAGATGGCGGAGTAGATATTTCTATGTACATACAGATGGTGGTGCAGATATTTCAATGTTCATACAGATAGCGGTGTAGTTATTTCCATGTGTAAAGAGATAGCTGTGTAGATATTTCCATGTATATGCAGATAGCTGTTTAGATATTTCCATTTTCATGCAGATAGCGGTTTAGATATTTCCATGTTCAAACAGATATCGTTGTAGAGATTTCCATGTTCATACAGATAGCAGTGTAGATATTTCCATGTTTATACAGGTAGCGCTGAAGATGTATGCATGTTTACACAGATAGCGGTGTAGTTATTTCCATGTTCATACAGATAGCTGTGCTGATATTTCCATGTTTATACAGGTAGCGGTGTAGATATTTCCATGTTTATACAGATAGCGGTGAAGATATTTCCATGTTTATACAGATAGCGGTGTAGATATTTCCAGGTTTATACAGATAGAGGTGTAGATATCTGCTTCTTAATACAGATGGCGGTGTAGATATTTATATGTTCATATAGATGGCGGTGCAGATATTTCCATGTTCATACAGATAGCGGTGTAGATATTTCCATGTTTATAGAGATAGCAGTGTAGTTATATCCATGTGTAAAGAGATAGCTGTGTAGATATTTCCATGTATATGCAGATGGCTGTGTAGATATTTCCATTTTCATGCAGACAGCGGTGTAGATATTTCCATGTTCAAACAGATAGCGGTGTAGATATTTCCATGTTCATACATATAGCGGTGTAGATATTTCCATGTTCATACAGATAGCGGTGCTTATATTTCCATGTTTATACAGGTAGCGGTGTAGATATTTCCATGTTTATACAGATAGCGGTGTAGAAATTTCCATGTTTATACAGATAGCGGTGTAGATATTTCCAAGTTTATACAGATAGCGGTGTAGATATCTCCATCTTAATACTGTTGGCGGTGTAGATATTTATGTGTTCTTACAGATGGCGGTGCACATATTTCCATGTTCGTACAGATGGCAGTGTAGATATTTCCATGTTTATACAGATAGCGGTGAAGTTGTATGCATGTTTTCACAGATATCGGTGTAGATATTTCCATGTTCATGCAGATGGCTGTGTAGATATATCCATGTTCATACAGATAGCGGTGTAGATATTTCCATGTTCATACAGATAGCGGTGTAGATATTTCCATGTTTATACAGATAGCGGTGAAACGTATGCAAGATTACACAGATAGCGGTGTAGATATTTCCATGTTCATACAGATCGCGGTGTAGATATTTCCATGTTCATACAGATGGCTGTGTAGATATATCCATGTTCATACAGATGGCGGTGAATATATTTCCATGTTCATACAGATAGTGGTGTAGATATTTCCATGTTCATACAGATAGCGGTGCAGATATTTCCATGTTCATACAGATAGCGGTGCTGATATTTCCATGTTTATACAGATAGCATTGTTGATATTTCCATGTTTATACAGATAGCGGTGTAGATATCTCCTTCTTAATACAGATGGCGGTGTACATATTTATATGTTCATACAGATGGCTGTGAAGATATTTCCATGTTCATACAGATGGCGGTGTAGATATTTCCATGTTTATAGAGATAGCGGTGTATTTATTTCCATGTGTAAAGAGATAGCTGTGTAGATATTTCCAAGTATATGCAGATAGCTGTGTAGATATTTCCATTTTCATGCAGACAGCGGTGTAGATATTTCCATGTTCAGATAGCGGTGTAGATATTTCCATGTTCATACAGATAGCGGTGTATATATATCCATGTTCATACAGATAGCGGTGTAGATAATTCCATGTTAATACAGATTGCGGTGTAGATATTTCCATGTTCATACCGATAGCGGTGCTGATATTTCCAAGTTTATACAGGTAGCGGTGTAGATATTTCCATGTTTATACAGATAGCGGTGTAGATATTTCCATGTTTATACAGATAGCGGTGTAGATATTTCCATGTTTATACAGACAGCGGTGTAGATATCTCCATCTTAATACAGATGGCGGAGTAGATATTTCTATGTACATACAGATGGCGGTGCAGATATTTCCATGTTCATACAGATAGCGGTGTAGTTATTTCCATGTGTAAAGAGATAGCTGTGTAGATATTTCCATGTATATGCAGATAGCTGTGTAGATATTTCCATTTTCATGCAGATAGCGGTTTAGATATTTCCATGTTCAAACAGATATCGGTGTAGATATTTCCATGTTCATACAGATAGCGGTGTAGATATTTCCATGTTTATACAGGTAGCGCTGAAGATGTATGCATGTTTACACAGATAGCGGTGTAGATATTTCCATGTTCATACAGATAGCGGTGTAGATATTTCCATGTTCATCCAGATGGCTGTGTAGATATATCCATGTTCATACAGATAGCGGTGTAGTTATTTCCATGTTCATACAGATAGCTGTGCTGATATTTCCATGTTTATACAGGTAGCGGTGTAGATATTTCCATGTTTATACAGATAGCGGTGAAGATATTTCCATATTTATACAGATAGCGGTGTAGATATTTCCAGGTTTATACAGATAGAGGTGTAGATATCTGCTTCTTAATACAGATGGCGGTGTAGATATTTATATGTTCATAGAGATGGCGGTGCAGATATTTCCATGTTCCTACAGATAGCGGTGTAGATATTTCCATGTTTATAGAGATAGCGGTGTAGTTATATCCATGTGTAAAGAGATAGCTGTGTAGATATTTCCATGTATATGCAGATGGCTGTGTAGATATTTCCATTTTCATGCAGACAGCGGTGTAGATATTTCCATGTTCAAACAGATAGCGGTGTAGATATTTCCATGTTCATACATATAGCGGTGTAGATATTTCCATGTTCATACAGATAGCGGTGTAGATATTTCCATGTTCATACAGATAGCGGTGTAGATATTTCCATGTTCATACAGATAGCGGTGCTGTTATTTCCATGTTTATACAGGTAGCGGTGTAGATATTTCCATGTTTATACAGATAGCGGTGTAGATATTTCCATGTTTATACAGATAGCGGTGTAGATATTTCCAAGTTTATACAGATAGCGGTGTAGATATCTCCATGTTAATACAGATGGCGGTGTAGATATTTTTATGTTTATACTGATGGCGGTGCAGATATTTCCATGTTCATACAGATTGCGGTGTAGCTATTTCCATGTTCATACAGATAGCGGTGTAGATATTTCCATGTTCATCCAGATGGCTGTGTAGACATATCCATGTTCATACAGATGGCAGTGAAGATGATTCCATGTTTATACATCTAGCGGTGTAGATATTTCCATGTTCATACAGATAGTGGTGTAGATATATCCATGTTCATACAGATAGCGGTGCTGATATTTCCATGTTTATACAGATAGCGCTGTAAATATTTCCATGTTTATGCATCTAGCGGTGTAGATATTTCCATGTTCATACAGATAGTGGTGTAGATATATCCATGTTCATACAGATAGCGGTGCTGATATTTCCCTGTTTATACAGGTAGCGGTGCTGATATTTCCATGTTTATACAGGTAGCGGTGTAGATATTTCCATGTTCATACAGATAGCGGTGTAGCTATTTCCATGTTCATACAGATACCGGTGTAGATATTTCCATGTTCATCCAGATGGCTGTGTAGATATATCCATGTTCAAACAGATGGCGGTGTACATATTTCCATGTTTATAGAGATAGCGGTTTAGTTATTTCCATGTGTAAAGAGATAGGATTGTAGATATTTCCATGTATATGCAGATAGCTGTGTAGATATTTCTATTTTCATGCAGATAGCGGTTTAGATATTTCCATGTTCAAAAAGATAGCGGTGAAGATATTTCCATGTTCATACAGATAGCGGTGTAGATATTTCCATGTTCATGCAGATCGCGGTGTAGATATTTCCATGTTCATCCAGATGGCTGTGTAGACATATCCATGTTCATACAGATTGCGGTGAAGATATTTCCATGTTCATACAGATAGCGGTGTAGATATTTCCATGTTCATACACATAGCGATGTAGATATTTCCATGTTCATACAGATGGCTGTGTAGATATATCCATGTTCATACAGATGGCGGTGAATATATTTCCATGTTCATACAGATAGCGGTGTAGATATTTCCATGTTCATACAGATAGCGGTGCAGATATTTCCTTGTTCATACAGATAGCGGTGCTGATATTTCCATGTTTATACAGATAGCTGTCTAGATATTTCCATGTTTATACAGATAGCGGTGTAGATATCTCCTTCTTAATACAGATGGCGGTGTAGATATTTATATGTTCATACAGATGGCGGTGAAGATATTTCCATGTTCATACAGATGGCGGTGTAGATATTTCCATGTCTATAGAGATAGCGGTGTAGTTATTTCCATGTGTAAAGAGATAGCTGTGTAGATATTTCCATGTATATGCAGATAGCTGTGTAGATATTTCAATTTTCATGCAGACATCGGTGTAGATATTTCCATGTTCAAACAGATAGCGGTGTAGATATTTCCATGTTCATACAGATAGCGGTGTATATATATCCATGTTCATACAGATAGCGGTGTAGATATTTCCATGTTAATACAGATTGCGGTGTAGATATTTCCATGTTCATACAGATAGCGGTGCTGATATTTCCAAGTTTATTCAGGTAGCGGTGTAGATATTTCCATGTTTATACAGATAGCGGTGTAGATATTTCCATGTTTATACAGATAGCGGTGTAGATATTTCCATGTTTATACAGATAGCGGTGTAGTTATCTCCATCTTAATACAGATGGCGGAGTAGATATTTCTATGTACATACAGATGGCGGTGCAGATATTTCCATGTTCATACAGATAGCGGTGTAGTTATTTCCATGTGTAAAGAGATAGCTGTGTAGATATTTCCATGTATATGCAGATAGCTGTGTAGATATTTCCATTTTCATGCAGATATCGGTTTAGATATTTCCATGTTTATACAGATAGCGGTGTAGATATTTCCAAGTTTATACAGATAGCGGTGTAGATATCTCCATGTTAATACAGATGGCGGTGTAGATATTTTTATGTTTATACAGATGGCGGTGCAGATATTTCCATGTTCATACAGATAGCGGTGTAGCTATTTCCATGTTCATACAGATAGCGGTGTAGATATTTCCATGTTCATCCAGATGGCTGTGTAGACATATCCATGTTCATACAGATGGCAGTGAAGATAATCCCATGTTTATACATCTAGCGGTGTAGATATTTCCATGTTCATACAGATAGTGGTGTAGATATATCCGTGTTCATACAGATAGCGGTGCTGATATTTCCATGTTTATACAGGTAGCGGTGCTGATATTTCCATGTTTATACAGGTAGCGGTGTAGATATTTCCATGTTTATACAGATAGCGCTGTAGATATTTCCATGTTTATACAGATAGCGGTGTAGATATCTCCATGTTTATACAGATAGCGGTGTAGATATTTCCAAGTTTATACAGATATCGGTGTAGATATCTCCATGTTAATACAGATGGCGGTGTAGATATTTCCATGTTTATACAGATAGCGCTGTAGATATTTCCATGTTTATACATCTAGCGGTGTAGATATTTCCATGTTCATACAGATAGTGGTGTAGATATATCCATGTTCATACAGATAGCGGTGCTGATATTTCCATGTTTATACAGGTAGCGGTGCTGATATTTTCATGTTTATACAGGTAGCGGTGTAGATATTTCCATGTTCATACAGATAGCTGTGTAGCTATTTCCATGTTCATACAGATAGCGGTGTAGATATTTCAATGTTCATCCAGATGGCTGTACAGATATATCCATGTTCATACAGATGGCGGTGAAGATAATTCCATGTTCATACAGATAGCGGTGTAGATATTTCCATGTTCATACAGATAGTGGTGTAGATATTTCCATGTTCATACAGATAGCGGTGTAGCTATTTCCATGTTCATACAGATACCGGTGTAGATATTTCCATGTTCATCCAGATGGCTGTGTAGATATATCCATGTTCAAACAGATGGCGGTGAACATATTTCCATGTTTATAGAGATAGCGGTTTAGTTATTTCCATGTGTAAAGAGATAGGATTGTAGATATTTCCATGTATATTCAGATAGCTGTGTAGATATTTCTATTTTCATGCAGATAGCGGTTTAGATATTTCCATGTTCAAACAGATAGCGGTGTAGATATTTCCATGTTCATACAGATAGCGGTGAAGATATTTCCATGTTTATACAGATAGCGGTGAAACGTATGCAAGTTTACACAGATAGCGGTGTAGATATTTCCATGTTCATACAGATCGCGGTGTAGATATTTCCATGTTCATCCAGATGGCTGTGTAGACATATCCATGTTCATACAGATTGCGGTGAAGATATTTCCATGTTCATACAGATAGCGGTGTAGATATTTCCATTTTCATACAGATAGCGATGTAGATATTTCCATGTTCATACAGATGGCTGTGTAGATATATCCATCTTCATACAGATGGCGGTGAATATATTTCCATGTTCATACAGATAGCGGTGTAGATATTTCCATGTTCTTACAGATAGCGGTGCAGATATTTCCTTGTTCATACAGATTGCGGTGCTGATATTTCCATGTTTATGCAGATAGCTGTCTAGATATTTCCATGTTTATACAGATAGCGGTGTAGATATCTCCTTCTTAATACAGATGGCGGTGTAGATATTTATATGTTCATACAGATGGCGGTGAAGATATTTCCATGTTCATACAGATGGCGGTGTAGATATTTCCATGTCTATAGAGATAGCGGTGTAGTTATTTCCATGTGTAAAGAGATAGCTGTGTAGATATTTCCATGTATATGCAGATAGCTGTGTAGATATTTCAATTTTCATGCAGACATCGGTGTAGATATTTCCATGTTCAAACAGATAGCGGTGTAGATATTTCCATGTTCATACAGATAGCGGTGTATATATATCCATGTTCATACAGATAGCGGTGTAGATATTTCCATGTTAATACAGATTGCGGTGTAGATATTTCCATGTTCATACAGATAGCGGTGCTGATATTTCCAAGTTTATTCAGGTAGCGGTGTAGATATTTCCATGTTTATACAGATAGCGGTGTATATATTTCCATGTTTATACAGATAGCGGTGTAGATATTTCCATGTTTATACAGATAGCGGTGTAGATATCTCCATCTTAATACAGATGGCGGAGTAGATATTTCTATGTACATACAGATGGCGGTGCAGATATTTCCATGTTCATACAGATAGCGGTGTAGTTATTTCCATGTGTAAAGAGATAGCTGTGTAGATATTTCCATGTATATGCAGATAGCTGTGTAGATATTTCCATTTTCATGCAGATATCGGTTTAGATATTTCCATGTTTATACAGATAGCGGTGTAGATATTTCCAAGTTTATACAGATAGCGGTGTAGATATCTCCATGTTAATACAGATGGCGGTGTAGATATTTTTATGTTTATACAGATGGCGGTGCAGATATTTCCATGTTCATACAGATAGCGGTGTAGCTATTTCCATGTTCATACAGATAGCGGTGTAGATATTTCCATGTTCATCCAGATGGCTGTGTAGACATATCCATGTTCATACAGATGGCAGTGAAGATAATCCCATGTTTATACATCTGGCGGTGTAGATATTTCCATGTTCATACAGATAGTGGTGTAGATATATCCGTGTTCATACAGATAGCGGTGCTGATATTTCCATGTTTATACAGGTAGCGGTGCTGATATTTCCATGTTTATACAGGTAGCGGTGTAGATATTTCCATGTTTATACAGATAGCGCTGTAGATATTTCCATGTTTATACAGATAGCGGTGTAGATATCTCCATGTTTATACAGATAGCGGTGTAGATATTTCCAAGTTTATACAGATATCGGTGTAGATATCTCCATGTTAATACAGATGGCGGTGTAGATATTTCCATGTTTATACAGATAGCGCTGTAGATATTTCCATGTTTATACATCTAGCGGTGTAGATATTTCCATGTTCATACAGATAGTGGTGTAGATATATCCATGTTCATACAGATAGCGGTGCTGATATTTCCATGTTTATACAGGTAGCGGTGCTGATATTTTCATGTTTATACAGGTAGCGGTGTAGATATTTCCATGTTCATACAGATAGCTGTGTAGCTATTTCCATGTTCATACAGATAGCGGTGTAGATATTTCAATGTTCATCCAGATGGCTGTACAGATATATCCATGTTCATACAGATGGCGGTGAAGATAATTCCATGTTCATACAGATAGCGGTGTAGATATTTCCATGTTCATACAGATAGTGGTGTAGATATTTCCATGTTCATACAGATAGCGGTGTAGCTATTTCCATGTTCATACAGATACCGGTGTAGATATTTCCATGTTCATCCAGATGGCTGTGTAGATATATCCATGTTCAAACAGATGGCGGTGAACATATTTCCATGTTTATAGAGATAGCGGTTTAGTTATTTCCATGTGTAAAGAGATAGGATTGTAGATATTTCCATGTATATTCAGATAGCTGTGCAGATATTTCTATTTTCATGCAGATAGCGGTTTAGATATTTCCATGTTCAAACAGATAGCGGTGAAGATATTTCCATGTTCAAACAGATAGCGGTGTAGATATTTCCATGTTCATACAGATAGCGGTGTAGATATTTCCATGTTTATACAGATAGCGGTGAAACGTATGCAAGTTTACACAGATAGCGGTGTAGATATTTCCATGTTCATACAGATCGCGGTGTAGATATTTCCATGTTCATCCAGATGGCTGTGTAGACATATCCATGTTCATACAGATTGCGGTGAAGATATTTCCATGTTCATACAGATAGCGGTGTAGATATTTCCATTTTCATACAGATAGCGATGTAGATATTTCCATGTTCATACAGATGGCTGTGTAGATATATCCATCTTCATACAGATGGCGGTGAATATATTTCCATGTTCATACAGATAGCGGTGTAGATATTTCCACGTTCATACAGATAGCGGTGCAGATATTTCCTTGTTCATACAGATTGCGGTGCTGATATTTCCATGTTTATGCAGATAGCTGTCTAGATATTTCCATGTTTATACAGATAGCGGTGAAGATATCTCCTTCTTAATACAGATGGCGGTGTAGATATTTATATGTTCATACAGATGGCGGTGAAGATATTTCCATGTTCATACAGATGGCCGTGTAGATATTTCCATGTTTATAGAGATAGCGGTGTAGTTATTTCCATGTGTAAAGAGATAGCTGTGTAGATATTTCCATGTATATGTAGATAGCTGTGTAGATATTTCAATTTTCATGCAGACATCGGTGTAGATATTTCCATGTTCAAACAGATAGCGGTGTAGATATTTCCATGTTCATACAGATAGCGGTGTATATATATCCATGTTCATACAGATAGCGGTGTAGATATTTCCATGTTAATACAGATTGCGGTGTAGATATTTCCATGTTCATACAGAGAGCGGTGCTGATATTTCCAAGTTTATACAGGTAGCGGTGTAGATATTTCCATGTTTATACAAATAGCGGTGTAGATATTTCCATGTTTATACAGATAGCGGTGTAGATATTTCCATGTTTATACAGATAGCGGTGTAGATATCTCCATCTTAATACAGAGGGCGGAGTAGATATTTCTATGTACATACAGATGGCGGTGCACATATTTCCATGTTCATACAGATAGCGGTGTAGTTATTTCCATGTGTAAAGAGATAGCTGTGTAGATATTTCCATGTATATGCAGATAGCTGTGTAGATATTTCCATTTTCATGCAGATAGCGGTTTAGATATTTCCATGTTCAAACAAATATCGGTGTAGATATTTCCATGTTCGTACAGATAGCGGTGTAGAAATTTCCATGTTCATACAGATAGCTGTTCTGATATTTCCATGTTTATACAGATAGAGGGGCTGATATTTCCATGTTTATACAAATAGCGGTGTAGATATTTCCATGTTTATACAGATAGCTGTGTAGCTATTTCCATGTTCATACAGAAACCGGTGTAGATATTTCAATGTTCATCCAGATGGCTGTACAGATATATCCATGTTCATACAGATAGTGGTGTAGATATTTCCATGTTCATACAGATAGCGGTGTAGCTATTTCCATGTTCATACAGATACCGGTGTAGATATTTCCATGTTCATCCAGATGGCTGTGTAGATATATCCATGTTCAAACAGATGGCGGTGTACATATTTCCATGTTTATAGAGATAGCGGTTTAGTTATTTCCATGTGTAAAGAGATAGGATTGTAGATATTTCCATGTATATGCAGATAGCTGTGTAGATATTTCTATTTTCATGCAGATAGCGGTTTAGATATTTCCATGTTCAAACAGATAGCGGTGAAGATATTTCCATGTTCATACAGATCGCGGTGTAGATATTTCCATGTTCATCCAGATGGCTGTGTAGACATATCCATGTTCATACAGATTGCGGTGAAGATATTTCCATGTTCATACAGATAGCGGTGTAGATATTTCCATGTTCATACACATAGCGATGTAGATATTTCCATGTTCATACAGATGGCTGTGTAGATATATCCATGTTCATACAGATGGCGGTGAATATATTTCCATGTTCATACAGATAGCGGTGAAGATAATTCCATGTTCATACAGATAGCGGTGTAGATATTTCCTTGTTCATACAGATAGTGGTGTAGATATTTCCATGTTCATACAGATAGCGGTGTAGCTATTTCCATGTTCATACAGATACCGGTGTAGATATTTCCATGTTCATCCAGATGGCTGTGTAGATATATCCATGTTCAAACAGATGGCGGTGTACATATTTCCATGTTTATAGAGATAGCTGTTTAGTTATTTCCATGTGTAAAGAGATAGGATTGTAGATATTTCCATGTATATGCAGATAGCTGTGCAGATATTTCTATTTTCATGCAGATAGCGGTTTAGATATTTCCATGTTCAAACAGATAGCGGTGAAGATATTTCCATGTTCATACAGATAGCGGTGTAGATATTTCCATGTTCATACAGATCGCGGTGTAGATATTTCCATGTTCATCCAGATGGCTGTGTAGACATATCCATGTTCATACAGATTGCGGTGAAGATATTTCCATGTTCATACAGATAGCGGTGTAGATATTTCCATGTTCATACACATAGCGATGTAGATATTTCCATGTTCATACAGATGGCTGTGTAGATATATGCATGTTCATACAGATGGCGGTGAATATATTTCCATGTTCATACAGATAGCGGTGTAGATATTTCCATGTGCATACAGATAGCGGTGCAGATATTTCCTTGTTCATACAGATAGCGGTGCTGATATTTCCATGTTTATACAGATAGCGGTGTAGATATCTCCTTCTTAATACAGATGGCGGTGTAGATATTTATATGTTCATTCAGATGGCGGTGAAGATATTTCCATGTTCATACAGATGGCGGTGTAGATATTTCCATGTTTATAGAGATAGCGGTGTAGTTATTTCCATGTGTAAAGAGATAGCTGTGTAGATATTTCCATGTATATGCAGATAGCTGTGTAGATATTTCAATTTTCATGCAAACATCGGTTTAGATATTTCCATGTTCAAACAGATAGCGGTGTAGATATTTCCATGTTCATACAGATAGCGGTGTATATATATCCATGTTCATACAGATAGCGGTGTAGATATCTCCATGTTAATACAGATGGCGGTGTAGATATTTTTATGTTTATACAGATGGCGGTGCAAATATTTCCATGTTCATACAGATAGCTGTGTAGCTATTTCCATGTTCATACAGATAGCGGTGTAGATATTTCCATGTTCATCCAGATGGCTGTGTAGACATATCCATGTTCATACAGATGGCAGTGAAGATAATTCCATGTTTATACATCTAGCTGTGTAGATATTTCCATGTTCATACAGATAGTGGTGTAGATATATCCATGTTCATACAGATAGCGGTGCTGATATTTCCATGTTTATACAGGTAGCGGTGCTGATATTTCCATGTTTATACAGGTAGCGGTGTAGATATTTCCATGTTTATACAGATAGCGCTGTAGATATTTCCATGTTTATACAGATAGCGGTGCAGATATCTCCATGTTTATACAGATAGCGGTGTAGATATTTCCAAGTTTATACAGATAGCGGTGTAGATATCTCCATGTTAATACAGATGGCGGTGTAGATGTTACCATGTTTATACAGATATTGCTGTAGATATTTCCATGTTTATACATCTAGCGGTGTAGATATTTCCATGTTCATACAGATAGTGGTGTAGATATAACCATGTTCATACAGATAGCGGTGCTGATATTTCCATGTTTATGCAGGTAGCGGTTCTGATATTTCCATGTTTATACAGGTAGCGGTGTAGATATTTCCATGTTCATACAGATAGCTGTGTAGCTATTTCCATGTTCATACAGATAGCGGTGTAGATATTTCAATGTTCATCCAGATGGCTGTACAGATATATCCATGTTCATACAGATGGCGGTGAAGATAATTCCATGTTCATACAGATAGCGGTGTAGATATTTCCATGTTCATACAGATAGTGGTGTAGATATTTCCATGTTCATACAGATAGCGGTGTAGCTATTTCCATGTTCATACAGATACCGGTGTAGATATTTCCATGTTCATCCAGATGGCTGTGTAGATATATCCATGTTCAAACAGATGGCGGTGAACATATTTCCATGTTTATAGAGATAGCGGTTTAGTTATTTCCATGTGTAAAGAGATAGGATTGTAGATATTTCCATGTATATGCAGATACCTGTGTAGATATTTCTATTTTCATGCAGATAGCGGTTTAGATATTTCCATGTACAAACAGATAGCGGTGTAGATATTTCCATGTTCATACAGATAGCGGTGTAGATATTTCCATGTTTATACAGATAGCGGTGAAACGTATGCAAGTTTACACAGATAGCGGTGTAGATATTTCCATGTTCATACAGATCGCGGTGTAGATAT
The DNA here is from genome assembly GCF_029281585.2 of Gorilla gorilla gorilla. Taxonomy (NCBI): domain Eukaryota; kingdom Metazoa; phylum Chordata; class Mammalia; order Primates; family Hominidae; genus Gorilla; species Gorilla gorilla. Next base: position 148,750,768 of record NC_073232.2, read on the forward strand.
TTCCATGTTCATCTAGATGGCTGTGTAGACATATCCATGTTCATACAGATTGCGGTGAAGATATTTCCATGTTCATACAGATAGCGGTGTAGATATTTCCATGTTCATACAGATAGCGATGTAGATATTTCCATGTTCATACAGATGGCTGTGTAGATATATCCATGTTCATACAGATGGCGGTGAATATATTTCCATGTTCATACAGATAGCGGTGTAGATATTTCCATGTTCATACAGATAGCGGTGCAGATATTTCCTTGTTCATACAGATAGCGGTGCTGATATTTCCATGTTTATGCAGATAGCTGTCTAGATATTTCCATGTTTATACAGATAGCGGTGTAGATATCTCCTTCTTAATACAGATGGAGGTGTAGATATTTATATGTTCATACAGATGGCGGTGAAGATATTTCCATGTTCATACAGAGGGCGGTGTAGATATTTCCATTTTTATAGAGATAGCGGTGTAGTTATTTCCATGTGTAAAGAGATAGCTGTGTAGATATTTCCATGTATATGCAGATAGCTGTGTAGATATTTCCATTTTCATGCAGACATCGGTGTAGATATTTCCATGTTCGAACAGATAGCGGTGTAGATATTTCCATGTTCGAACAGATAGCGGTGTAGATATTTCCATGTTCATACAGATAGCGGTGTATATATATCCATGTTCATACAGATAGCGGTGTAGATATTTCCATGTTAATACAGATAGCGGTGTAGTTATTTCAATGTGTAAAGAGATAGCGGTGTAGATATTTCCATGTTCAAACAGATAGCGGTGTAGATATTTCCATGTTCATACAGATACCGGTGTAGATATTTCCATGTTCATACAGATAGCGGTGTAGATATTTCTATGTTTATACAGACTGCGGTGAAGATGTATGCATGTTTACACAGATAACGGTGTAGATATTTCCATGTTCATCCAGTTGGCTGTGTAGATATGTCTATGTTCATACAGATAGCTGTGTAGATATTTCCATGTTCATACAGATAGCGGTGTAGATATTTCCATGTTCATCCAGATGGCTGTGTAGATATATCCATGTTCATACAGATAGCGGTGTAGATATTTCCATGTTCATACAGATAGCGGTGTAGATATTTCCATGTTCATACTGATAGCGGTGTAGATATTTCCATGTTCATACAGGTAGCGGTGTAGATATTTCCATGTTCATACAGATAGCGGTGCTGATATTTCCATGTTTATACAGGCAGCGGTGTAGATATTTCCATGTTTATACAGATAGCGGTGTAGATATCTCCTTCTTAATACAGATGGCGGTGTAGATATTTATATGTTCATACAGATGGCGGTGCATATATTTCCATGTTCATACAGATGGCGGTGTAGATATTTCCATGTTTATAGATATAGCGCTGTAGTTATTTCCATGTGTAAAGAGATATCTTTGTATATATTTCAATGTATATGCAGATAGCTTTGTAGATATTTCCATTTTCATGCAGTTAGCAGTGTAGAAATTTACATGTTCAAACAGATAGCGGTGTAGATATTTCCATGTTCATTCAGATAGCTTTGTAGATATTTCCATGTTCTTACAGATAGCGGTGTAGATATTTCCATGTTCATACAGATAGCGGTGTAGATATTTCCATGTTCATACAGATAGCGGTGCTGATATTTCCATGTTTATACAGGTAGCGGTGTAGATATTTCCATGTTTATACAGATAGCGGTGTAGATATTTCCATGTTTATACATATAGCGGTGTAGATATTTCCATGTTTATTCAGATAGCAGTGTAGATATCTCCATCTTAATACAGATGGCGGTGTAGATATTTATATGTTCATACAGATGGCGGTGCAGATATTTCCATGTTCATACAGATGGCGGTGTAGATATTTCCATGTTCAGATAGTGGTGTAGATATTTCCATGTTCATACAGATAGCGGTGTAGATATTTCCATGTTCATACAGATAGAGGTGTAGATATTTCCATGTTCATACAGGTTGCGGTGTAGATTTTTCCATGTTCATACAGATAGCGGTGCTGATATTTCCATGTTTATACAGGCAGCGGTGTAGATATTTATAAGTTCATAGAGATGGCGGTGCAGATATTTCCATGTTCATACAGATGGCGGTGTAGACATTTCCATGTTTATAGATAGAGCGGTGTAGTTATTACCATGTGTAAAGAGATAGCTGTGTAGATATTTCCATGTATATGCAGATAGCTTTGTAGATATTTCCATTTTCATGCAGATAGCGGTGTAGATATTTACATGTTCAAACAGATAGTGGTGTAGATATTTCCATGTTCATTCAGATAGCTTTGTAGATATTTCCATGTTCATACAGATAGTGGTGTAGATATTTCCATGTTCATACAGATAGCGGTGTAGATATTTCCATGTTCATACAGATAGCGGTGCTGATATTTCCATGTTTATACAGGTAGCGGTGTAGATATTTCCATGTTTATAGAGATAGCGGTGTAGATATTTGCATGTTTATACAGATAGCGGTGTAGATATTTCCATGTTTATTCAGATAGCAGTGTAGATATCTCCATCTTAATACAGATGGCGGTGTAGATATTTATATGTTCATACAGATGGCGGTGCAGGTATTTCCATGTTCATACAGATGGCGGTGTAGATATTTCCATGTTCATACAGATAGCGGTGTAGATATTTCCATGTTCATCCAGATGGCTGTGTAGTTATATCCATGTTCATACAGATAGCGGTGTAGATATTTCCGTGTTCATACAGATAGCGGTGTAGATATTTCCATGTTCATACAGGTAGCGGTGTAGATATTTCCATGTTCATACAGATAGCGGTGCTGATATTTCAATGTTTATACAGGCAGCGGTTTAGATATTTCCATGTTTATACAGATAGCTGTGTAGATATCTCCTTCTTAGTACAGATGGCGGTGTAGATATTTATATGTTCATACAGATGGCGGTGCAGATATTTCCATGTTCATACAGATAGCGGTGTAGATATTTCCATGGTTATGCAGATTGCGGTGAAGATGTATGCATGTTTACACATATAGCGGTGTAGATATTTCCATTTTCATGCAGATAGCGGTGTAGATATTTCCATCTTCGTACAGATAGCGGTGTAGATATTTCCATGTTCATACAGATAGCTGTGCTGATATTTCCATGTTTATAGAGGTAGCGGTGTAGATATTTCCATGTTCATACAGATAGCTGTGTAGCTATTTCCATCTTCATACAGATAGCGGTGTAGATATTTCCATGTTTATCCAGATGGCTGTGCAGATATATCCATGTTCATACAGATAGCGGTGTAGATATTTCCATGTTCATCCAGATGGCTGTGTAGATATATCCATGTTCAAACAGATGGCGTTGTAGATATTTCCATGTTCTTACGGATAGCAGTGTAGATATTTCCATGTTCATACAGATAGCGGTGTAGATATTTCCATGTTCATACAGATAGCGGTGTCGATATTTCCATGTTCATCCAGACGGCTGTGTAGATATATCCATGTTCATACAGATAGCGGTGTAGATATTTCCATGTTCATACCGGTAGTGGTGTAGATATTTCCATGTTCATACAGATAGTGGTGTAGCTATTTCCATGTTCATACAGATAGCGGTGTAGCTATTTCCGTGTTCATAGAGATAGCGGTGTAGATATTTCCGTGTTCATACAGATAGTGGTGCTGATATTTCCATGTTTATACAGGTAGCGGTGTAGATATTTCCATGTTTATACAGATAGCGGTGTAGATATTTCCATGTTTATACAGATAGCGGTGCAGATATTTCCATGTTTATACATATAGCGGTGTAGATATCTCCATCTTAATATAGATTGGGGTGTAGATATTTACATCTTCATACAGACGGCGGTGCAGATATTTCCATGTTCATACAGAGAGCGGTGTAGATATTTCCATGTTTATACAGATAGTGGTGAAGATGTATGCATGTTTACACAGATAGCGGTGTAGATATTTCCATGTTCATACAGATAGCGCTGTAGATATTTCCATGTTCATCCAGATGGCTGTGTAGACATATCCATGTTCATACAGATGGCGGTGAAGGTATTTCCATGTTCATACAGATAGTGGTGTAGATATTTCCATGTTCATCCAGATGGCTGTGTGGATATATCCATGTTCATACAGATAGCGGTGTAGATATTTCCATGTTCATACAGATAGCGGTGTAGATATTTCCATGTTCATACTGATAGCGGTGTAGATATTTCCATGTTCATACAGGTAGCGGTGTAGATATTTCCATGTTCATACAGATAGCGGTGCTGATATTTCCATGTTTATACAGGCAGCGGTGTAGATATTTCCATGTTTATACAGATAGCGGTGTAGATATCTCCTTCTTAATACAGATGGCGGTGTAGATATTTATATGTTCATACAGATGGCGGTGCATATATTTCCATGTTCATACAGATGGCGGTGTAGATATTTCCATGTTTATAGATATAGCGGTGTAGTTATTTCCATGTGTAAAGAGATAGCTTTGTATATATTTCCATGTATATGCAGATAGCTTTGTAGATATTTCCATTTTCATGCAGTTAGCAGTGTAGAAATTTACATGTTCAAACAGATAGCGGTGTAGATATTTCCATGTTCATTCAGATAGCTTTGTAGATATTTCCATGTTCTTACAGATAGCGGTGTAGATATTTCCATGTTCATACAGATAGCGGTGTAGATATTTCCATGTTCATACAGATAGCGGTGCTGATATTTCCATGTTTATACAGGTAGCGGTGTAGATATTTCCATGTTTATACAGATAGCGGTGTAGATATTTCCATGTTTATACAGATAGCGGTGTAGATATTTCCATGTTTATTCAGATAGCAGTGTAGATATCTCCATCTTAATACAGATGGCGGTGTAGATATTTATATGTTCATACAGATGGCGGTGCAGATATTTCCATGTTCATACAGATGGCGGTGTAGATATTTCCATGTTCAGATAGTGGTGTAGATATTTCCATGTTCATACAGATAGCGGTGTAGATATTTCCATGTTCATACAGATAGCGGTGTAGATATTTCCATGTTCATACAGGTTGCGGTGTAGATTTTTCCATGTTCATACAGATAGCGGTGCTGATATTTCCATGTTTATACAGGCAGCGGTGTAGATATTTCCATGTTTATACAGATAGCAGTGTAGATATCTCCTTCTTAATACAGACGGCGGTGTAGATATTTATAAGTTCATAGAGATGGCGGTGCAGATATTTCCATGTTCATACAGATGGCGGTGTAGACATTTCCATGTTTATAGATATAGCCGTGTAGTTATTACCATGTGTAAAGAGATAGCTGTGTAGATATTTCCATGTATATGCAGACAGCTTTGTAGATATTTCCATTTTCATGCAGATAGCGGTGTAGATATTTACATGTTCAAACAGATAGCGGTGTAGAAATTTCCATGTTCATTCAGATAGCTTTGTAGATATTTCCATTTTCATGCAGATAGTGGTGTATATATTTCCATCTTCAAACAGATAGCGGTGTATATATTTCCATGTTCATACAGATAGCGGTGTAGATATTTCCAAGTTTATACAGACAGCAGTGAAGATGTTTGAATATTTCAACAGATAGCGTTGTGGAGATTTCCATGTTCATCCAGAGGGCTGTGTATATATATCCAAGTTCATACAGATAGCGGTGTAGATGTTTCCATGTTCATACAGATAGCGGGGTAGTTATTTCCATGTGCAAAGAGATAGCTGTGTAGATATTTACATGTATATGCGGATATCTGTGTAGATATTTCCATTTTCATGCAGATAGCTGTTTAGATATTTCCATGTTTATACAGATAGCGATGTAGATATTTCCATGTTTATACAGATAGCGGTGTAGATATTTCCATGTTCATACAGATAGCGGTGTAGATATTTCCATGTTCATACAGGTAGCGGTGTAGATATTTCCATGTTCATACAGATAGCGGTGCTGATATTTCCATGTTTATACAGGCAGCGGTGTAGATATTTCCATGTTTATACAGATAGCGGTGTAGATATCTCCATCTTAATACAGATGGCGGTGTAGATATTTATATGTTCATATAGATGGCGTTGCGGAAATTTCCATGTTCATACAGATGGCAGTGTAGATATTTCCATGTTTATAGATATAGCGGTGTAGTTATTTCCATGTGTAAAGAGATGGCTGTGTAGATATTTCCATGTATATGCAGATAGCTTTGTAGATATTTCCATTTTCATGCAGATAGCGGTGTAGATATTTCCATGTTCATACAGATAGCGGTGTAGTTATTTCCATGAGCAAAGAGATAGCTGTGTAGATATATACATGTATATGCAGATAGCTGTGTAGATATTTCCATTTTCATGCAGATAGCGGTTTAGATATTTCCATGTTTATACAGATAGCGGTGTAGATATTTCCATGTTTATACAGATAGCGGTGTAGATATTTCCATGTTTATGCAGATAGCGGTGTAGATATCTCCATCTTAATACAGATGGCAGTGTAGATATTTATATGTTCATACAGATGGCGGTGCAGATATTTCCATGTTCATACAGATGGCGGTGTAGATATTTCAATGTGTAAAGAGATAGCTGTGTAGATATTCCCATGTATATGCAGATAGCAGTGTAGATATTTCCATTTTCAAGCAGTTAGCGGTGTAGATATTTCCATGTTTATACATATAGCGGTGTAGATATCTCCATCTTAATATAGATTGGGGTGTAGATATTTACATCTTCATACAGACGGCGGTGCAGATATTTCCATGTTCATACAGATATCGGTGTAGATATATCTATGTTTATACAGACTGCGGTGAAGATGTATGCTTGTTTACACAGATAGCGGTGTAGATATTTCCATGTTCATCCAGTTGGCTGTGTAGATTTGTCTATGTTCATACAGATAGCTGTGTAGATATTTCCATGTTCATACATATAGCGGTGTAGATATTTCCATGTTCATCCAGATGGCTGTGTAGATATATCCATGTTCATACAGATAGCGGTGTAGATATTTCCATGTTCATACAGATAGCGGTGTAGATATTTCCATGTTCATACTGATAGCGGTGTAGATATTTCCATGTTCATACCGGTAGCGGTGTAGATATTTCCATGTTCATACAGATAGCGGTGCTGATATTTCCATGTTTATACAGGCAGCGGTGTAGATATTTCCATGTTTATACAGATAGCGGTGTAGATATCTCCTTCTTAATACAGATGGCGGTGTAGATATTTATATGTTCATAGAGATGGCGGTGCATATATTTCCATGTTCATACAGATGGCGGTGTAGATATTTCCATGTTTATAGATATAGCGGTGTAGTTATTTCCATGTGTAAAGAGATAGCTTTGTATATATTTCCATGTATATGCAGATAGCTTTGTAGATATTTCCATTTTCATGCAGTTAGCAGTGTAGAAATTTACATGTTCAAACAGATAGCGGTGTAGATATTTCCATGTTCATTCAGATAGCTTTGTAGATATTTCCATGTTCTTACAGATTGCGGTGTAAATATTTCCATGTTCATACAGATAGCGGTGTAGATATTTCCATGTTCATACAGATAGCGGTGCTGATATTTCCATGTTTATACAGGTAGCGGTGTAGATATTTCCATGTTTATACAGATAGCGGTGTAGATATTTCCATGTTTATACAGATAGCGGTGTAGATATTTCCATGTTTATTCAGATAGCAGTGTAGATATCTCCATCTTAATACAGATGGCGGTGTAGATATTTATATGTTCATACAGATGGCGGTGCAGATATTTCCATGTTCAGATAGTGGTGTAGATATTTCCATGTTCATACAGATAGCGGTGTAGATATTTCCATGTTCATACAGATAGCGGTGTAGATATTTCCATGTTCATACCGGTTGCGGTGTAGATTTTTCCATGTTCATACAGATAGCGGTGCTGATATTTCCATGTTTATACAGGCAGCGGTGTAGATATTTATAAGTTCATAGAGATGGCGGTGCAGATATTTCCATGTTCATACAGATGGCGGTGTAGACATTTCCATGTTTATAGATAGAGCGGTGCAGTTATTACCATGTGTAAAGAGATAGCTGTGTAGATATTTCCATGTATATGCAGATAGCTTTGTAGATATTTCCATTTTCATGCAGATAGCGGTGTAGATATTTACATGTTCAAACAGATAGTGGTGTAGATATTTCCATGTTCATTCAGATAGCTTTGTAGATATTTCCATGTTCATACAGATAGCGGTGTAGATATTTCCATGTTCATACAGATAGCGGTGTAGATATTTCCATGTTCATACAGATAGCGGTGCTGATATTTCCATGTTTATACAGGTAGCGGTGTAGATATTTCCATGTTTATAGAGATAGCGGTGTAGATATTTCCATGTTTATACAGATAGCGGTGTAGATGTTTCCATGTTTATTCAGATAGCCGTGTAGATATCTCCATCTTAATACAGATGGCGGTGTAGATATTTATATGTTCATACAGATGGCGGTGCAGATATTTCCATGTCCATACAGATGGCGGTGTAGATATTTCCATGTTCATACAGATAGCGGTGTAGATATTTACATGTTCAAACAGATAGCGGTGTAGAAATTTCCATGTTCATTCAGATAGCTTTGTAGATATTTCCATTTTCATGCAGATAGTGGTGTATATATTTCCATCTTCAAACAGATAGCGGTGTATATATTTCCATGTTCATACAGATAGCGGTGTAGATATTTCCAAGTTTATACAGACAGCGGTGAAGATGTATGAATATTTCAACAGATAGCGTTGTGGAGATTTCCATGTTCATCCAGAGGGCTGTGTAGATATATCCATGTTCATACAGATAGCGGTGTAGATGTTTCCATGTTCATACAGATAGCGGTGTAGTTATTTCCATGTGCAAAGAGATAGCTGTGTAGATATTTACATGTATATGCAGATTGCTGTGTAGATATTTCCATTTTCATGCAGATAGCTGTTTAGATATTTCCATGTTTATACAGATAGCGGTGTAGATATTTACATGTTTATACAGATAGCGGTGTAGATATTTCCATGTTTCTGCAGATAGCGGTGTAGATATCTCCATCATAATACAGATGGCGGTGTAGATATTTATATGTTCATACAGATGGCGGTGCAGATATTTCCATGTTCATACAGATGGCGGAGTAGATATTTCCATGTTCATACAGATAGCGGTGTAGTTATTTCCATGTGTAAAGAGATAGCTGTGTAGATATTTCCATGTATATGCAGATAGCAGTGTAGATATTTCCATTTTCAAGCAGATAGCGGTGTAGATATTTCCATGTTCAAACAGATAGCGGTGTAGATATTTCCATGTTCATACAGATAGCGGTGTAGATATTTCCTTGTTCATACAGATAGCGGTGTAGATATTTCCATGTTCATACAGATAGCGGTGTAGATATTTCCATGTTCATACAGGTAGCGGTGTAGATATTTCCATGTTCATACAGATAGCGGTGCTGATATTTCAATGTTTATACAGATAGCGGTGTAGATATTTCCATGTTTATACAGATAGCGGTGTAGATATCTCCATCTTAATACAGATGGCTGTGTAGATATTTATATGTTCATACAGATGGCCTTGCGGATATTTCCATGTTCATACAGATGGCAGTGTAGATATTTCCATGTTTATAGATATAGCGGTGTAGTTATTTCCATGTGTAAAGAGATGGCTGTGTAGATATTTCCATGTATATGCAGATAGCTTTGTTGATATTTCAATTTTCATGCAGATAGCGGTGTAGATATTTACATGTTCAAACAGATAGCGGTGTAGAAATTTCCATGTTCATTCAGATAGCTTTGCAGATATTTCCATGTTCATAGAGATAGCGGTGTAGATATTTCCATGTTCATACAGATAGCGGTGTAGATATTTCCATGTTCATACAGATAGCGGTGCTGATATTTCCAAGTTTATACAGGTAGCGGTGTAGATATTTCCATGTTAATACAGATAGCGGTGTAGATATTTCCATGTTTATACAGATAGTGGTGTAGATATTTCCATGTTTTTTCAGATAGCGGTGTAGATATCTCCATCTTAATACAGAAGCGGTGTAGATATTTACATGTTCATACAGATAGCGGTGTAGATATTTCCATGTTCATCCAGATGGCTGTGTAGATATATCCATGTTCATACAGATGGCGGTGAAGAAATTTCCATGTTCATACAGATAGCGGTGTAGCTATTTCCATGTTCATTCAGATAGCGGTTAATATATTTCCATGTTCATACAGATAGCGGTGTAGATATTTCCATGTTCATACAGATAGCGGTGTAGATATTTCCATGTTCATCCAGATGGCTGTGTAGATATATCCATGTTCATACAGAGGGCGGTGTAGATATTTCCATGTTCATAGAGATAGCGGTGTAGATATTTCCATGTTCATACAGATAGAGGGGCTGATATTTCCATTTTCATACAGATAGCGGTGCTGATATTTCCATGTTTGTACAGGTAGTGGTGTAGATATTTCCATGTTTATACAGGTAGCAGTGTAGATATTTCCATGTTTATACAGATAGCGGTGTGGATATTTCCATGTTTATACTGAGAGCGGAGTAGATATCTCCATCTTAATACAGATTGCGGTGTAGATATTTATATGTTCATACAGATGGCGGTGTAGATATTTCCATTTTCATACAGATAGCGGTGTAGTTATTTCAATGTGTAAAGAGATAGCTGTGTAGATATTTCCATGTATATGCAGATAGCTGTGTAGATATTTCTATTTTCATGCTGATAGCGGTTTAGATATTTCCGTGTTCAAACAGATAGCGGTGTAGATATTTCCATGTTCATACAGATAGCGTTGTAGATATTTCCATGCTTATACAGATTGCAGTGAAGATGTATGCATGTTTACACAGATAGCGGTGTAGATATTTTCATGTTCATGCAGATAGCGGTGTAGATTTTTCCATGTTCATCCAGATGGCTGTGTAGACATATCCATGTTCATACAGATAGCGGTGTAGATATTTCCGTGTTCATACAGATAGAGGTGTAGATATTTCCATCTTCGTACAGATAGCGGTGTAGCTATTTCCATGTTCATGCAGATTGCGGTGTAGATATTTCCATGTCCATAGAGATAGCGGTGTAGATATTTCCATGTTCATACAGATAGCGGTGCTGTTATTTCCTTGTTTATACAGGTAGCGGGGTAGATATTTCCATGTTTATACAGATAGCGGTGTAGATATTTCCAGGTTTATAAACATAGCGGTGTAGATATTTCCAAGTTTATACAGATAGCGGTGAAGATATCTCCATCTTAATACAGATGGCGGTGTAGATATTTATATGTTCATACAGATGGCAGTGCAGATATTTCCATGTTCATACAGATGGCGGTGTAGATATTTCCATGTTTATAGAGATAGCGGTGTAGTTATTTCCATGTGTAAAGAGATAGGTTTGTAGATATTTCCATGTATATGCAGATAGCTGTGTAGATATTTCTATTTTCATGCAGATAGCGGTTTAGATATTTCCATGTTCAAACAGATAGCGGTGTAGATATTTCCATGTTCATACAGATAGCGGTGTAGATATTTCCATGTTCATCCAGATGGCTGTGTAGACATATCCATGTTCATACAGATGGCGGTGAAGGTATTTCCATGTTCATACAGATAGCGTTGTAGATATTTCCATGTTCATACAGATAGCGGTGTAGATATTTCCATGTTCATCCAGATGGCTGTGTAGATATATCCATGGTCATACAGATGGCGGTGAAGAAATTTCCATGTCCATACAGATAGCCATGTAGCTATTTCCATGTTCATACAGATAGCGGTGTATGTATTTCCATGTTCATACAGATAGCGGTGTAGATATTTCCATGTTCATACAGATAGCGGTGTTGATATTTCCATGTTCATCCAGATGGCTGTGTAGATATATCCATGTTCATACAGATGGCGGTGTAGATATTTCCATGTTCATACAGATAGCGGTGTAGATATTTCCATGTTCATACAGATAGAGGGGCTGATATTTCCATGTTCATACAGATAGCTGTGCTGATATTTCCATGTTTATACAGGTAGCGGTGTAGATATTTCCATGTTTATAGAGATAGCGGTGTAGATATTTCCATGTTTATATAGATAGCGGTGTAGATATTTCCATGTTTATTCAGATAGCAGTGTAGATATCTCCATCTTAATACAGATGGCGGTGTAGATATTTATATGTTCATACAGATGGCGGTGCAGATATTTCCATGTTCATACAGATGGCGGTGTAGATATTTCCATGTTCATACAGATAGCGGTGTAGATATTTCCATGTTCATACAGATAGCGGTGTAGATATTTCCATGTTCATACAGATAGCGGTGTAGATATTTCCATGTTCATACAGGTTGCGGTGTAGATATTTCCATGTTTATACAGGCAGCAGTGTAGGTATTTCCATGTTTATACAGATAGCGGTTTAGATATCTCCTTCTTAATACAGATGGCGGTGTAGATATTTGTATGTTCATACAGATGGCGATGCAGATATTTCCATGTTCATACAGTTGGCAGTGTAGATATTTCCATGTTTATAGATATAGCGGTGTAGATTTTTCCAAGTGTAAAGAGATAGCTGTGTAGATATTTCCATGTATATGCAGATAGCTGTGTAGATATTTCCATTTTCATGCAGATAGTGGTGTATATATTTCCATCTTCAAACAGATAGCGGTGTATATATTTCCATGTTCATACAGATAGCGGTGTAGATATTTCCAAGTTTATACAGACAGCGGTGAAGATGTATGCATATTTACACAGATAGCGGTGTGGATATTTCCATGTTTATCTAGAGGGTTGTGTAGATATATCCATGTTCATACAGATAGCGGTGTAGTTATTTCCATGTTCATACAGATAGCGGTGTAGATATTTCCATGTTCATACAGATAGCGGTGCTGATATTTCCATGTTTATACAGGCAGCGGTGTTGACATTTCCTTGTTTATACAGATAGCGGTGTAGATATCTCCATCTTAATACAGATGGCGGTGAAGATATTTATATGTTCATACAGATGGCGTTGCGGATATTTCCATGTTCATACAGATGGCAGTGTAGATATTTCCATGTTTATAGATATAGCGGTGTAGTTATTTATATGTGTAAAGAGATGGCTGTGTAGATATTTCCATGTATATGCAGATAGCCTTGTAGATATATCCATTTTCATGCAGATAGCGGTGTAGATATTTCCATGTTCATACAGATAGCGGTGTAGTTATTTCCATGTGCAAAGAGATAGCTGTGTAGATATTTACATGTATATGCAGATAGCTGTGTAGATATTTCCATTTTCATGAAGATAGCAGTTTAGATATTTCCATGCTTATACAGATAGCGGTGTAGATATTTCCATGTTTATATAGATAGCGGTGTAGATATTTCCATGTTCATAGAGATAGCGGTGTAGATATCTCCATCTTAATACAGATGGCGGTGTAGATATTTATATGTTCATACAGATGGCGGTGCAGATATTTCCATGTTCATACAGATGGCGGTGTAAATATTTCCATGTTCATACAGATAGCGGTGTAGTTATTTCCATGTGTAAAGAGATAGCTGTGTAGATATTTCCATGTATATGCAGATAGCAGTGTAGATATTTCCATTTTCAAGCAGATAGCGGTGTAGATATTTCCACGTTCAAACAGATAGCGGTGTAGATATTTCCATGTTCATACAGATAGCGGTGTAGATATTTCCATGTTCATACAGATAGCGATGTAGATATTTCCATGTTTATACAGACTGCGGTGAAGATGTATGCATGTTTACAGAGATAGCGGTGTAGATATTTCCATGTTCATCCAGTTGGCTGTGTAGATATGCCCATGTTCATACATATAGCTGTGTAGATATTTCCAAGTTCATACAGATAGCGGTGTAGATATTTCCATGTTCATCCAGATGGCTGTGTAGATATATCCATGTTCATTCAGATAGCGGTGTAGATATTTCCATGTTCATACAGATAGCGGTGTAGATATTTCCATGTTCATACAGATAGCGGTGTAGATATTTCCATGTTCATACAGATAGCGGTGTAGATATTTCCATGTTCATACAGATAGCGGTGTAGATATTTCCATGTTCATAGAGGTAGCGGTGTAGATATTTCCATGTTCATACAGATAGCGGTGCTGATATTTCCATGTTTATAGAGGCAGCGGTGTAGATATTTCCATGTTTATACAGATAGCGGTGTAGATATCTCCATCTTAATACAGATGGCGGTGTAGATATTTATATGTTCATACAGATGGCGTTGCGGATATTTCCATGTTCATACAGATGGCAATGTAGATATTTCCATGTTTATAGATATAGCGGTGTAGTTATTTCCATGTGTATAGAGATGGCTGTGTAGATATTTCCATGTATATGCAGATAGCTTTGTAGATATTTCCATTTTCATGCAGATAGCGGTGTAGATATTTACATGTTCAAACAGATAGCGGTGTAGAAATTTCCATGTTCATTCAGATAGCTTTGTAGATATTTCCATTTTCATGCAGATAGTGGTGTAGATATTTCCATGTTCATACAGATAGCGGTGTAGTTATTTCCATGTGCAAAGAGATAGCTGTGTACATATTTACATGTATATGCAGATAGCTGTGTAGATATTTCCATTTTCATGCAGATAGCGGTTTAGATATTTCCATGTTAATACAGATAGCGGTGTAGATATTTCCATGTTTATACAGATAGCAGTGTAGATATTTCCATGTTTATGCAGATAGCGGTGTAGATATCTCCATCTTAATACAGATGGCAGTGTAGATATTTATATGTTCATACAGATGGCGGTGCAGATATTTCCATGTTCATACAGATGGCGGTGTAGATATTTCCATGTTTATAGATATAGCGGTGTAGTTATTTCCATGTGTATAGAGATGGCTGTGTAGATATTTCCATGTATATGCAGATAGCTTTGTAGATATTTCCATTTTCATGCAGATAGCGGTGTAGATATTTACATGTTCAAACAGATAGCGGTGTAGAAATTTCCATGTTCATTCAGATAGCTTTGTAGATATTTCCATTTTCATGCAGATAGTGGTGTAGATATTTCCATGTTCATACAGATAGCGGTGTAGTTATTTCCATGTGCAAAGAGATAGCTGTGTACATATTTACATGTATATGCAGATAGCTGTGTAGATATTTCCATTTCCATGCAGATAGCGGTTTAGATATTTCCATGTTAATACAGATAGCGGTGTAGATATTTCCATATTTATACAGATAGCAGTGTAGATATTTCCATGTTTATGCAGATAGCGGTGTAGATATCTCCATCTTAATACAGATGGCAGTGTAGATATTTATATGTTCATACAGATGGCGGTGCAGATATTTCCATGTTCATACAGATGGCGGTGTAGATATTTCCATGTTCATACAGATAGCGGTGTAGTTATTTCAATGTGTAAAGAGATAGCTGTGTAGATATTTCCATGTATATGCAGATAGCAGTGTAGATATTTCCATTTTCAAGCAGATAGCGGTGTAGATATTTCCATGTTCAAACAGATAGCGGTGTAGATATTTCCATGTTCATACAGATAGCGGTGTAGATATTTCCATGTTCATACAGATAGCGGTGTAGATATTTCCATGTTTATACAGACTGCGGTGAAGATGTATGCATGTTTACACAGATAGCGGTGTAGATATTTCCATGTTCATCCAGTTGGCTGTGTAGATATGTCTATGTTCATACAGATAGCTGTGTAGATATTTCCATGTTCATACAGATGGCGTTGTAGATATTTCCATGTTCATCCAGATGGCTGTGTAGATATATCCATGTTCATACAGATAGCGGTGTAGGTATTTCCATGTTCATACAGATAGCGGTGTAGATATTTCCATGTTCATACAGATAGCGGTGTAGATATTTCCATGATCATACAGATAGCGGTGTAGATATTTCCATGTTCATACAGATAGCGGTGTAGATATTTCCATGTTCATACAGGTAGCGGTGTAGATATTTCCATGTTCATACAGATAGCGGTGCTGATATTTCCA
Organism: Gorilla gorilla gorilla; assembly: GCF_029281585.2. Classification (NCBI taxonomy): domain Eukaryota; kingdom Metazoa; phylum Chordata; class Mammalia; order Primates; family Hominidae; genus Gorilla; species Gorilla gorilla. Next base: position 148,766,952 of record NC_073232.2, read on the forward strand.
TGTTTATACAGGCAGCGGTGTAGATATTTCCATGTTTATACAGATAGCGGTGTAGATATCTCCATCTTAATACAGATGGCGGTGTAGATATTTATATGTTCATACAGATGGCGTTGCGGATATTTCCATGTTCATTCAGATGGCAGTGTAGATATTTCCATGTTTATAGATATAGCGGTGTAGTTATTTCCATGTGTATAGAGATGGCTGTGTAGATATTTCCATGTATATGCAGATAGCTTTGTAGATATTTCCATTTTCATGCAGATAGCGGTGTAGATATTTACATGTTCAAACAGATAGCGGTGTAGAAATTTCCATGTTCATTCAGATAGCTTTGTAGATATTTCCATTTTCATGCAGATAGTGGTGTATATATTTCCATCTTCAAACAGATAGCGGTGTATATATTTCCATGTTCATACAGATAGCGGTGTAGATATTTCCAAGTTTATACAGACAGCGGTGAAGATGTATGAATATTTCAACAGATAGCGTTGTGGAGATTTCCATGTTCATCCAGAGGGCTGTGTAGATATATCCATGTTCATACAGATAGCGGTGTAGATGTTTCCATGTTCATACAGATAGCGGTGTAGTTATTTCCTTGTGCAAAGAGATAGCTGTGTAGATATTTACATGTATATGCAGATTGCTGTGTAGATATTTCCATTTTCATGCAGATAGCTGTTTACATATTTCCATGTTTATACAGATAGCGGTGTAGATATTTACATGTTTATACAGATAGCGGTGTAGATATTTCCATGTTTATGCAGATAGCGGTGTAGATATCTCCATCTTAATACAGATGGCGGTGTAGATATTTATATGTTCATACAGATGGCGGTGCAGATATTTCCATGTTCATACAGATGGCGGAGTAGTTATTTCCATGTTCATACAGATAGCGGTGTAGTTATTTCCATGTGTAAAGAGATAGCTGTGTAGATATTTCCATGTATATGCAGATAGCAGTGTAGATATTTCCATTTTCAAGCAGATAGCGGTGTAGATATTTCCATGTTCAAACAGATAGCGGTGTAGATATTTCCATGTTCATACAGATAGCGGTGTAGATATTTCCATGTTCATACAGATAGCGGTGTAGATATTTCCATGTTCATACAGATAGCGGTGTAGATATTTCCATGTTCATACAGGTAGCGGTGTAGATATTTCCATGTTCAAACAGATAGCGGTGCTGATATTTCCATGTTTATACAGATAGCGGTGTAGATATTTCCATGTTTATACAGATAGCGGTGTAGATATCTCCATCTTAATACAGATGGCTGTGTAGATATTTATATGTTCATACAGATGGCGTTGCGGATATTTTCATGTTCATACAGATGGCAGTGTAGATATTTCCATGTTTATAGATATAGCGGTGTAGTTATTTCCATGTGTAAAGAGATGGCTGTGTAGATATTTCCATGTATATGCAGATAGCTTTGTTGATATTTCAATTTTCATGCAGATAGCGGTGTAGATATTTACATGTTCAAACAGATAGCGGTGTAGAAATTTCCATGTTCATTCAGATAGCTTTGCAGATATTTCCATGTTCATAGAGATAGCGGTGTAGATATTTCCATGTTCATACAGATAGCGGTGTAGATATTTCCATGTTCATACAGATAGCGGTGCTGATATTTCCAAGTTTATACAGGTAGCGGTGTAGATATTTCCATGTTAATACAGATAGCGGTGTAGATATTTCCATGTTTATACAGATAGTGGTGTAGATATTTCCATGTTTTTTCAGATAGCGGTGTAGATATCTCCATCTTAATACAGAAGCGGTGTAGATATTTACATGTTCATACAGATAGCGGTGTAGATATTTCCATGTTCATCCAGATGGCTGTGTAGATATATCCATGTTCATACAGATGGCGGTGAAGAAATTTCCATGTTCATACAGATAGCGGTGTAGCTATTTCCATGTTCATACAGATAGCGGTTTATATATTTCCATGTTCATACAGATAGCGGTGTAGATATTTCCATGTTCATACAGATAGCGGTGTAGATATTTCCATGTTCATCCAGATGGCTGTGTAGATATATCCATGTTCATACAGAGGGCGGTGTAGATATTTCCATGTTCATAGAGATAGCGGTGTAGATATTTCCATGTTCATACAGATAGAGGGGCTGATATTTCCATTTTCATACAGATAGCGGTGCTGATATTTCCATGTTTGTACAGGTAGTGGTGTAGATATATCCATGTTTATACAGGTAGCAGTGTAGATATTTCCATGTTTATACAGATAGCGGTGTGGATATTTCCATGTTTATACTGAGAGCGGAGTAGATATCTCCATCTTAATACAGATTGCGGTGTAGATATTTATATGTTCATACAGATGGCGGTGTAGATATTTCCATGTTCATACAGATAGCGGTGTAGTTATTTCAATGTGTAAAGAGATAGCTGTGTAGATATTTCCATGTATATGCAGATAGCTGTGTAGATATTTCTATTTTCATGCTGATAGCGGTTTAGATATTTCCGTGTTCAAACAGATAGCGGTGTAGATATTTCCATGTTCATACAGATAGCGTTGTAGATATTTCCATGCTTATACAGATTGCAGTGAAGATGTATGCATGTTTACACAGATAGCGGTGTAGATATTTCCATGTTCATCCAGATGGCTGTGTAGACATATCCATGTTCATACAGATAGCGGTGTAGATATTTCCGTGTTCATACAGATAGAGGTGTAGATATTTCCATCTTCGTAGAGATAGCGGTGTAGCTATTTCCATGTTCATGCAGATAGCGGTGTAGATATTTCCATGTTCATAGAGATAGCGGTGTAGATATTTCCATGTTCATACAGATAGCGGTGCTGATATTTCCATGTTTATACAGGTAGCGGTGTAGATATTTCCATGTTTATACAGATAGCGGTGTAGATATTTCCAGGTTTATAAACATAGCGGTGTAGATATTTCCAAGTTTATACAGATAGCGGTGAAGATATCTCCATCTTAATACAGATGGCGGTGTAGATATTTATATGTTCATACAGATGGCAGTGCAGATATTTCCATGTTCATACAGATGGCGGTGTAGATATTTCCATGTTTATAGAGATAGCGGTGTAGTTATTTCCATGTGTAAAGAGATAGGTTTGTAGATATTTCCATGTATATGCAGATAGCTGTGTAGATATTTCTATTTTCATGCAGATAGCGGTTTAGATATTTCCATGTTCAAACAGATAGCGGTGTAGATATTTCCATGTTCATACAGATAGCGGTGTAGATATTTCCATGTTCATCCAGATGGCTGTGTAGACATATCCATGTTCATACAGATGGCGGTGAAGGTATTTCCATGTTCATACAGATAGCGGTGTAGATATTTCCATGTTCATACAGATAGCGGTGTAGATATTTCCATGTTCATCCAGATGGCTGTGTAGATATATCCATGTTCATACAGATGGCGGTGAAGAAATTTCCATGTCCATACAGATAGCCATGTAGCTATTTCCATGTTCATACAGATAGCGGTGTATGTATTTCCATGTTCATACAGATAGCGGTGTAGATATTTCCATGTTCATACAGATAGCGGTGTTGATATTTCCATGTTCATCCAGATGGCTGTGTAGATATATCCATGTTCATACAGATGGCGGTGTAGATATTTCCATGTTCATACAGATAGCGGTGTAGATATTTCCATGTTCATACAGATAGAGGGGCTGATATTTCCATGTTCATACAGATAGCTGTGCTGATATTTCCATGTTTATACAGGTAGTGGTGTAGATATTTCCATGTTTATACAGGTAGCAGTGTAGATATTTCCATGTTTATACAGATAGCGGTGTGGATATTTCCATGTTTATACAGATAGTGGTGTAGATATCTCCATCTTTATACAGATGGCGGTGTAGATATTTATATGTTCATTCAGATGGCGGTGCAGATATTTCCATGTTCATACAGATGGCGGTGTAGATATTTCCATGTTCATACAGATAGCGGTGTAGTTATTTCCATGTGTAAAGAGATAGCTGTGTAGATATTTCCATGTATATGCAGATAGCTGTGTAGATATTTCTATTTTCATGCTGATAGCGGTTTAGATATTTCCATGTTCAAACAGATAACGTTGTAGATATTTCCATGCTTATACAGATTGCAGTGAAGATATAAGCATGTTTACACAGATAGCGGTGTAGATATTTCCATGTTCATGCAGATAGCGGTGTAGATATTTCCATGTTCATCCAGATGGCTGTGTAGATATATCCATGTTCATACAGATAGCGGTGTAGATATTTCCATGTTCATACAGATAGAAGTGTAGATATTTCCATGCTCGTACAGATAGCGGTGTAGCTATTTCCATGTTCATGCAGATAGCGGTGTAGATACTTCCATGTTCATAGAGATAGCGGTGTAGATATTTCCATGTTCATACAGATAGCGGTGCTGATATTTCCATGTTTATACAGGTAGCGGTGTAGATATTTTGATATTTAACTGATAGCGGTGTAGATATTTCCAGGTTTATAAAGATAGCGGTGTAGATATTTCCAAGTTTATACAGATAGCGGTGAAGTTATCTCCATCTTAATACAGATGGCGGTGTAGATATTTATATGTTCATACAGATGGCAGTGCAGATATTTCCATGTTCATACAGATGGCGGTGTAGATATTTCCATGTTTATAGAGATAGCGGTTTAGTTATTTCCATGTGTAAAGAGATAGGTTTTTAGATATTTCCATGTATATGCAGATAGCTGTGTAGATATTTCTATTTTCATGCAGATAGCGGTTTAGATATTTCCATGTTCAAAAAGATAGCGGTGTAGATACTTCCATGTTCATACAGAGAGCGGTGTAGATATTTCCATGTTTATACAGATAGCGGTGAAACGTATGCAAGTTTACACAGATAGCGGTGTAGATATTTCCATGTTCATACAGATCGCGGTGTAGATATTTCCATGTTCATCCAGATGGCTGTGTAGACATATCCATGTTCATACACATGGCGGTGAAGATATTTCCATGTTCATACAGATAGCGGTGTAGATATTTCCATGTTCATACAGATGGCTGTGTAGATATATCCATGTTCATACAGATGGCGGTGAATATATTTCCATGTTCATACAGATAGCGGTGCTGATATTTCCATTTTTATACAGATAGCATTGTAGATATTTCCATGTTTATACAGATAGCGGTGTAGATATCTCCTTCTTAATACAGATGGCGGTGTACATATTTACATGTTCATACAGATGGCGGTGAAGATATTTCCATGTTCATGCAGATGGCGGTGTAGATATTTCCATGTTTATAGAGATAGCGGTGTATTTATTTCCATGTGTAAAGAGATAGCTGTGTAGATATTTCCATTTATATGCAGATAGCTGTGTAGATATTTCCATTTTCATGCAGACAGCGGTGTAGATATTTCCATGTTCAGATAGCGGTGTAGATATTTCCATGTTCATACAGATAGCGGTGTATATATATCCATGTTCATACAGATAGCGGTGTAGATAATTCCATGTTAATACAGATTGCGGTGTAGATATTTCCATGTTCATACAGATAGCGGTGCTGATATTTCCAAGTTTATACAGGTAGCGGTGTAGATATTTCCATGTTTATACAGATAGCGGTGTAGATATTTCCATGTTTATACAGATAGCGGTGTAGATATTTCCATGTTTATACAGATAGCGGTGTAGATATCTCCATCTTAATACAGATGGCGGAGTAGATATTTCTATGTACATACAGATGGTGGTGCAGATATTTCAATGTTCATACAGATAGCGGTGTAGTTATTTCCATGTGTAAAGAGATAGCTGTGTAGATATTTCCATGTATATGCAGATAGCTGTTTAGATATTTCCATTTTCATGCAGATAGCGGTTTAGATATTTCCATGTTCAAACAGATATCGTTGTAGAGATTTCCATGTTCATACAGATAGCAGTGTAGATATTTCCATGTTTATACAGGTAGCGCTGAAGATGTATGCATGTTTACACAGATAGCGGTGTAGTTATTTCCATGTTCATACAGATAGCTGTGCTGATATTTCCATGTTTATACAGGTAGCGGTGTAGATATTTCCATGTTTATACAGATAGCGGTGAAGATATTTCCATGTTTATACAGATAGCGGTGTAGATATTTCCAGGTTTATACAGATAGAGGTGTAGATATCTGCTTCTTAATACAGATGGCGGTGTAGATATTTATATGTTGATATAGATGGCGGTGCAGATATTTCCATGTTCATACAGATAGCGGTGTAGATATTTCCATGTTTATAGAGATAGCAGTGTAGTTATATCCATGTGTAAAGAGATAGCTGTGTAGATATTTCCATGTATATGCAGATGGCTGTGTAGATATTTCCATTTTAATGCAGACAGCGGTGTAGATATTTCCATGTTCAAACAGATAGCGGTGTAGATATTTCCATGTTCATACATATAGCGGTGTAGATATTTCCATGTTCATACAGATAGCGGTACTGTTATTTCCATGTTTATACAGGTAGCGGTGTAGATATTTCCATGTTTATACAGATAGCGGTGTAGATATTTCCATGTTTATACAGATAGCGGTGAAGGTGAATGCATGTTTACACAGAGATCGGTGTAGATATTTCCATGTTCATTAAGATGGCTGTGTTGATATATCCATGTTCATACAGATAGCGGTGTAGATATTTCCATGTTCATACAGATAGCGGTGCTTATATTTCCATGTTTATACAGGTAGCGGTGTAGATATTTCCATGTTTATACAGATAGCGGTGTAGAAATTTCCATGTTTATACAGATAGCGGTGTAGATATTTCCAAGTTTATACAGATAGCGGTGTAGATATCTCCATCTTAATACTGTTGGCGGTGTAGATATTTATGTGTTCTTACAGATGGCGGTGCACATATTTCCATGTTCGTACAGATGGCAGTGTAGATATTTCCATGTTTATACAGATAGCGGTGAAGTTGTATGCATGTTTTCACAGATATCGGTGTAGATATTTCCATGTTCATGCAGATGGCTGTGTAGATATATCCATGTTCATACAGATAGCGGTGTAGATATTTCCATGTTCATACAGATAGCTGTGTAGATATTTCCATTTTCATGCAGATAGCGGTGTAGATATTTCCATGTTCAAACAGATAGCGGTGTAGATATTTCCATGTTCATACAGATAGCGGTGTAGATATTTCCATGTTCATACAGATAGCGGTGTAGATATTTCCATGTTCATCCAGATGGCTGTGTAGATATATCCATGTTCATACAGATGGCGGTGAAGATATTTCCATGTTAATACAGATAGCGGTGTAGATATTTCCAAGTTCATCCAGACGGCTGTGTAGATATATCCATGATCATACAGATGGCGGTGAAGATATTTCCATGTTTATACAGATAGCGGTGAAGATATATGCATGTTTACACAGATAGCGGTGTAGATATTTCCGTGTTCATACAGATAGTGCTGTAGATATTTCCATGTTCATACAGATAGCGGTGTAGCTATTTCCATGTTCATACAGATAGCGGTGTAGATATTTCCATGTTCGTACAGATAGCGGTGTAGATATTTCCATGTTCATACAGATAGCGGTGCCTATATTTCCATGTTTATACAGGTAGCGGTGTAGATATTTCCATGTTCAAACAGATAGCGGTGTAGATATTTCCATGTTCATCCAGATAGCGGTGTAGATATTTCCAAGTTTATACAGATAGCGGTGTAGATATCTCCATCTTAATACAGTTGGCGGTGTAGATATTTATATGTTCTTACAGATGTCGGTGCACATATTTCCATGTTCGTACAGATGGCAGTGTAGATATTTCCATGTTGATACAGATAGCGGTGAAGTTGTATGCATGTTTACACAGATATCGGTGTAGATATTTCCATGTTCATCCAGATGGCTGTGTAGATATATCCATGTTCATACAGATAGCGGTGCTGATATTTCCATGTTTATACAGGTAGCGGTGTAGATATTTCCATGTTTATACAGATAGCGGTGTAGATATTTCCATGTTTATACAGATAGCGGTGTAGATATTTCCATGTTTATACAGATAGCGGTGTCGATATCTCCATCTTAATACAGATGGCGGTGTAGATATTTATATCTTCATAAAGATGGCCGTGCAGATATTTCCATGTTCATACAGATGGCGGTGTAGATATTTCCATGTTCATACAGATTGCGGTGTAATTATTTCCATATGTAAAGAGATAGCTGTGTAGATATTTCCATGTATATGCAGATAGCTGTGTAGATATTTCCATTTTCATGCAGATAGCGGTTTACATATTTCCATGTTCAAACAGATAGCGTTGTAGATATTTCCATGTTCATACAGATAGCGGTGTATATATTTCCATGTTTATACAGATGGCGGTGAAGATGTATGCATGTTTACACAGATAGCGGTGGAGATATTTCCATATTCATACAGATAGCGGTGTAGATATTTCCATGTTCATCCAGATGGCTGCGTAGATATATCCATGTTCATACAGATAGCGGTGTAGATATTTCCATGTTCATACAGATAGTGCTGTAGATATTTCCATGTTCATACAGATAGCGGTGTAGCTATTTCCATGTTCATACAGATAGCGGTGTAGATATTTCCATGTTCGTAGAGATAGCGGTGTACATATTTCAATTTTCATACAGATAGTGGTGCTTATATTTCCATGTTTATACAGGTAGCGGTGTAGATATTTCCATGTTCATACAGATAGTGGTGTAGATATTTCCATGTTCATACAGATAGAGGGGCTGATATTTCCATGTTCATACAGATAGCGGTGCTGATATTTCCATGTTTATACAGGTAGCAGTGTAGATATTTCCATGTTTATACGGATAGCGGTGTAGATATTTCCATGTTTATACTGATAGCGGTGTAGATATCTCCATCTTAATACAGATGGCGGTGTAGATATTTATATGTTCATAAAGATGGCCGTGCAGATATTTCCATGTTCATACAGATAGCGGTGTAGTTATTTCCATGTGTAAAGAGATAGCTGTGTAGATATTTCCATGTATACGCAGATAGCTGTGTAGATATTTCCATTTTCATGCAGATAGCGGTGTAGATATTTCCATGTTCAAACAGATAGCGGTGTAGATATTTCCATGTTCATTAAGATGGCTGTGTTGATATGTCCATGTTCATACAGATTGCGGTGTAGATATTTCCGTGTTCATACAGATAGTGGTGTAGGTATTTCCATGTTCATACAGATAGCGGTGTAGCCACTTCCATGTTCATGCAGATAGCGGTGTAGATATTTTCAAGTTCCTACAGATAGCGGTGCTTATATTTCCATGTTTATACAGGTAGCAGTGTAGATATTTCCATGTTTATACAGATAGCGGTGGAGATATTTCCATGTTCATACAGATAGCGGTGCTTATATTTCCATGTTTATACAGGTAGCAGTGTAGATATTTCCATGTTTATACAGATAGCGGTGTAGATATTTCCATGTTTATACAGATAGCGGTGTAGATAATTCCAAATTTATACAGATAGCGGTGTTGATATTTCCAAATTTATACAGATAGCGGTGTAGATATCTCCATCTTAATATAGACGGTGGTGTAGATATTTATATGTTCATACAGATGGCGGTTCAGATATTTCCATGTTCATACAGATGGCGGTGTAGATATTTCCATGTTTATAGAGATAGCGGTGTAGCTATTTCCATTTCCATACAGATAGCGGTGTAGCTAATTCCATGTTCATACAGATAGCGGTGTAGATATTTCCATGTTCATCCAGATGGCTGTGTAGATATATCCACGTTCATACAGATAGCGGTGTAGATATTTCCATGTTCATACAGATAGTGCTGTAGATATTTCCATGTTCATACAGATAGCGGTGTAGATATTTCCATGTTCATACAGATAGCGGTGCTGATATTTCCATGTTTATACAGGTAGCGGTGTAGATATTTCCATGTTTATACAGATAGCGGTGTAGATATTTCCAAGTTTATACAGATAGCGGAGTAGATATCTCCATCTTAATAGAGTTGGCGGTGTAGATATTTATATGTTCATACAGATGGCGGTGCAGATATTTCCGTGTTATTACAGATGGCAGTGTAGTTATTTCCATGTTTATAGAGATAGCGGTGTAGCTATTTCCATGTGTAAAGAGATAGCTTTGTAGATATTTCCATGTATATGCAGATAGCTGTGTAGATATTTCCATTTTCATGCAGATAGCGGTGTAGATATTTCCATGTTCAAACAGATAGCGGTGTAGATATTTCCATGTTCATACAGATAGCGGTGTAGATATTTCCATGTTCATACAGATAGCGGTGCTGATATTTCCATGTTTATACAGGTAGCGGTGTAGATATTTCCATGTTTATACAGATAGCTGTGTAGATATTTCCATGTTCATTCAGATAGCGGTGTAGGTATTTCCGTGTTCATACAGATAGTGGTGTAGATATTTCCATGTTCATACAGATAGCGGTGTAGCTATTTCCATGTTCATACAGATAGCGGTGTAGATATTTCCATGTTCATCCAGATGGCTGTGTAGATATATCCATGTTCATACAGATGGCGGTGAAGATATTTCCATGTTCATACAGATAGCGGTGTAGATATTTCCAAGTTCATCCAGACGGCTGTGTAGATATATCCATGATTATACAGATGGCGGTGAAGGTATTTCCATGTTTATACAGATAACGGTGAAGATGTATGCATATTTACACAGATAGCGGTGTAGATATTTCCGTGTTCATACAGATAGTGCTGTAGATATTTCCATGTTCATACAGATAGCGGTGTAGATATTTCCATGTTCGTACAGATAGCGGTGTAGATATTTCCATGTTCATACAGATAGCGGTGCTTATATTTCCATGTTTATACAGGTAGCGGTGTAGATATTTCCATGTTCAAACAGATAGCGGTGTAGATATTTCCATGTTCATCCAGATAGCGGGGTATATATTTCCATGTTTGTACAGATAGCGGTGAAGTTGTATGCATGTTTACACAGAGAGCGGTGTAGATATTTCCATGTTCATTAAGATGGCTGTGTTGATATATCCATGTTCATACATATAGCGGTGTAGATATTTCCATGTTCATACAGATAGCGGTGCTTATATTTCCATGTTTATACAGGTAGCGGTGTAGATATTTCCATGTATATACAGATAGCGGTGTAGATATTTCCATGTTTATACAGATAGCGGTGTAGATATTTCCAAGTTTATACAGATAGCGGTGTAGATATCTCCATCTTAATACAGTTGGCGGTGTAGATATTTATATGTTCTTACAGTTGGCGGTGCACATATTTCCATGTACGTACAGATGGCAGTGTAGATATTTCCATGTTTATACAGATAGCGGTGAAGTTGTATGCATGTTTACACAGATATCGGTGAAGATATTGCCATGTTCATCCAGATGGCTGTGTAGATATGTCCATGTTCATACAGATAGCGGTGTAGATATTTCCATGTTCATACAGATAGTGCTGTAGATATTTCCATGTTCATACAGATATCGGTGTAGCTATTTCCATGTTCATACAGATAGCTGTGTAGATATTTCCATCTTCGTACAGATAGCGGTGTAGATATTTCCTTGTTCATACAGATAGCGGTGCTTATATTTCCATGTTTATACAAGTAGCAATGTAGATATTTCCATGTTCATACAGATAGCGGTGTAGCTATTTCCATGTTCATACAGATAGCGGTGTAGATATTTCCATGTTCATCCAGATGGCTGTGTAGTTATATCCATGTTCATACAGATAGCGGTGTAGATATTTCCGTGTTCATTCAGACAGTGCTGTAGATATTTCCATGTTCATGCAGATAGCGGTATAGCTATTTCCATGTTCATACAGATAGCGGTGTAGATATTTTCATGTTCGTACAGATAGCGGTGTAGATATTTCCATGTTCATACAGATAGCGGTGCTTATATTTCCGTGTTTATACAGGTAGCGGTGTAGATATTTCCATGTTTATACAGATAGCGGTGTAGATATTTCCAAGTTTATACAGATAGCGGTGTAGATATCTCCATCTTAATACAGTTGGCGGTGTAGATATTTATATATTCATGCAGATGGCGGTGCAGATATTTCCATGTTCATAAAGATGGCGGTGTAGATATTTCCATGTTTATAGAGATAGCGGTGTAGCTATTTCCATGTTCATACAGATAGCGGTGTAGATATTTCCATGTTCATACAGATAGCGGTATAGACATTTCCATGTTCATACAGATAGCGGTGTAGCTATTTCCATGTTCATACAGATAGCGGTGTCGATATTTCCATGTTCATCCAGATGACTGTGTAGACATATCCATGTTCATACAGATGGCGGTGAAGGTAATTCCATGTTCATACAGATAGCGGTGTAGATATTTCCATGTTCATACAGATAGTTGTGTAGATATTTCCATGTTTATACAGGTAGCGGTGTAGATATTTCCATGTTTATACAGATAGTGGTGTAGATATCTCCATCTTAATACAGATGGCGGTGTAGATATTTATATGTTCATACAGATGGCCGTGCAGATATTTCCATGTTCATACAGATGACCGTGTAGATATTTCCATGTTCATACAGATAGTGGTGTAGTTATTTCCATGTGTAAAGAGATAGCTGTGTAGATATTTCCATGTATATGCAGATAGCTGTGTAGATATTTCCATTTTCATGCAGATAGCGGTTTAGATATTTCCATGTTCAAACAGATAGCGGTGTAGATATTTCCATGTTTATACAGATAGTGGTGAAGATGTATGCATGTTTACACAGATAGCGGTGTAGATATTTCCATGTTCATCCAGATGGATGTGTAGTTATATCCTCGTTCATACAGATGGCGGTGAAGTTATTTCCATGTTCGTACAGATAGCGGTGTAGATATTTCCATGTTCATACAGATAGTGGTGTAGATATTTCCATGTTCGTACAGATAGCGGTGTAGCTATTTCCATGTACATACAGATAGCGGTGTAGATATTTCCATGTTCATCCAGATGGCTGTGTAGATATATACATGTTCATACAGATGGCGGTGAGGATATTTCCATGTTCATACAGATAGCGGTGTACATATTTCCATGTTCATACAGATAGCGGTGTAGATATTTCCATGTTCATACAGATAGAGGGGCTGATATTTCCATGTTCATACAGATAGCGGTGCTGATATTTCCATGTTTATACAGGTAGCGGTTTAGATATTTCCATGTTTATACAGATAGTGGTGTAGATATTTCCATGTTTATACAGATAGCGGTGTAGATATTTCCATGTTTATACAGATAGCGGTGTAGATATCTCCATCTTAATAGAGATGGCGGTGTAGATATTTATATGTTCATACAGATGGCCGTGCAGATATTTCCATGTTCATACAGATGGCGGTGTAGCTATTTCCATGTTCATACAGATAGCGGTGTAGATATTTCCATGTTCGTACAGATTGCGGTGTAGATATTTCCATGTTCATACAGATAGCGGTGCTTATATTTAGATGTATAAACAGGTAGCGCTGTAGATATTTCCATGTTTATACAGATATCGGTGTAGATATTTCCATGTTTATACAGATAGGAGTGTAGATATTTCCATGTTCATCCAGATGGCTGTGTAGATATATCCATGTTCATAGAGATGGCGGTGAAGATATTTCCATGTTCATACAGATAGCGGTGTAGATATTTCCATGTTCATACAGATAACGGTGTAGATATTTCCATGTTGATCCTGATGGCTGTGTAGACATATCCATGTTCATACAGATGGCGGTGAAGATAATTCCATGTTCATACAGATAGCGGTGTAGATATTTCCATGTTCATACAGATAGTGGTGTAGATATTTTCATGTTCATACAGATAGAGGGGCTGATATTTCCATGTTCATACAGATAGCGGTGCTTATATTTCCATGTTTATACAGGTAGTGGTGTAGATATTTCCATGTTTATGCAGATAGCGGTGTAGATATTTCCATGTTTATACAGATAGCGGTGTAGATATCTCCATCTTAATACAGATGGCAGTGTAGATATTTATATGTTCATACAGATGGCCGTGCAGGTATTTCCATGTTCATACAGATAGCGGTGTAGATATTTCCATGTTCATACAGATAGCGGTATAGACATTTCCATGTTCATACAGATAGCGGTGTAGCTATTTCCATGTTCATACAGATAGCGGTGTCGATATTTCCATGTTCATCCAGATGACTGTGTAGACATATCCATGTTCATACAGATGGCGGTGAAGGTAATTCCATGTTCATACAGATAGCGGTGTAGATATTTCCATGTTCATACAGATAGTTGTGTAGATATTTCCATGTTTATACAGGTAGCGGTGTAGATATTTCCATGTTTATACAGATAGTGGTGTAGATATCTCCATCTTAATACAGATGGCGGTGTAGATATTTATATGTTCATACAGATGGCCGTGCAGATATTTCCATGTTCATACAGATGACCGTGTAGATATTTCCATGTTCATACAGATAGTGGTGTAGTTATTTCCATGTGTAAATAGATAGCTGTGTAGATATTTCCATGTATATGCAGATAGCTGTGTAGATATTTCCATTTTCATGCAGATAGCGGTTTAGATATTTCCATGTTCAAACAGATAGCGGTGTAGATATTTCCATGTTTATACAGATAGTGGTGAAGATGTATGCATGTTTACACAGATAGCGGTGTAGATATTTCCATGTTCATCCAGATGGATGTGTAGTTATATCCTCGTTCATACAGATGGCGGTGAAGTTATTTCCATGTTCGTACAGATAGCGGTGTAGATATTTCCATGTTCATACAGATAGTGGTGTAGATATTTCCATGTTCGTACAGATAGCGGTGTAGCTATTTCCATGTACATACAGATAGCGGTGTAGATATTTCCATGTTCATCCAGATGGCTGTGTAGATATATACATGTTCATACAGATGGCGGTGAGGATATTTCCATGTTCATACAGATAGCGGTGTACATATTTCCATGTTCATACAGATAGCGGTGTAGATATTTCCATGTTCATACAGATAGAGGGGCTGATATTTCCATGTTCATACAGATAGCGGTGCTGATATTTCCATGTTTATACAGGTAGCGGTTTAGATATTTCCATGTTTATACAGATAGTGGTGTAGATATTTCCATGTTTATACAGATAGCGGTGTAGATATTTCCATGTTTATACAGATAGCGGTGTAGATATCTCCATCTTAATAGAGATGGCGGTGTAGATATTTATATGTTCATACAGATGGCCGTGCAGATATTTCCATGTTCATACAGATGGCGGTGTAGCTATTTCCATGTTCATACAGATAGCGGTGTAGTTATTTCCATGTTCATCCAGACGGCTGTGTAGATATATCCAAGTTCATACAGATAGTGGTGTAGATATTTCGATGTTCATAAAGATAGTGATATAGATATTCCCATGTTCATACAGATAGCGGTGTAGCTATTTCCATGTTCATACAGATAGCGGTGTAGATATTTCCATGTTCGTACAGATTGCGGTGTAGATATTTCCATGTTCATACAGATAGCGGTGCTTATATTTAGATGTATAAACAGGTAGCGCTGTAGATATTTCCATGTTTATACAGATATCGGTGTAGATATTTCCATGTTTATACAGATAGGAGTGTAGATATTTCCATGTTCATCCAGATGGCTGTGTAGATATATCCATGTTCATAGAGATGGCGGTGAAGATATTTCCATGTTCATACAGATAGCGGTGTAGATATTTCCATGTTCATACAGATAACGGTGTAGATATTTCCATGTTGATCCTGATGGCTGTGTAGACATATCCATGTTCATACAGATGGCGGTGAAGATAATTCCATGTTCATACAGATAGCGGTGTAGATATTTCCATGTTCATACAGATAGTGGTGTAGATATTTTCATGTTCATACAGATAGAGGGGCTGATATTTCCATGTTCATACAGATAGCGGTGCTTATATTTCCATGTTTATACAGGTAGTGGTGTAGATATTTCCATGTTTATGCAGATAGCGGTGTAGATATTTCCATGTTTATACAGATAGCGGTGTAGATATCTCCATCTTAATACAGATGGCAGTGTAGATATTTATATGTTCATACAGATGGCCGTGCAGGTATTTCCATGTTCATACAGATAGCGGTGTAGTTATTTCCATGTGTAAAGAGATAGCTGTGTAGATATTTCCATTTTCATGCAGATAACAGAGTAGATATTTCCATGTTCAAACAGATAGCGGTGTAGATATTTCCATGTTCATCCAGATAGCGGTGTATATATTTCCATGTTTATACAGATAGCGGTGAAGATGTATGCATGTTTACACAGATAGCGGTGTAGATATTTCCATGTTTATAGAGATAGCGGTGTAGTTATTTCCATGTGTAAAGGGATAGATTTGTAGATATTTCAATGTATATGCAGATAGCTATGTAGATATTTCCATTTTCATTCAGATAGCGGTGAAGTTATTTCCTTGTTCAAAGAGATAGCGGTGTAGATATTTCCATGTTCAAACAGATAGCGGTGTAGATATTTCCATGATTATACAGATAACTGTGAAGATGTATGCATGTTTACACAGATAGCGGTGTAGATATTTCCATGTTCATAGAGATAGCGGTGCTGATATTTCCATGTTTATAGAGGTAGCGGTGTAGTTATTTCCATGTGTAAAGGGATAGCTTTGTAGATATTTCCATGTATAAGCAGATACCTTTGTAGCTATTTCCATGTTCATACAGATAGCGGTGCAGATATTTCCATGTTCATCCAGATTGCTGTGTAGATATATCCATGTTCATACATCTGGCGGTGAAGATATTTCCATGTTCATACACATAGCGGTGTAGATATTTCCATGTTCGTCCAGATGGCTTTGTAGATATATCCATGTTCATACAGATGGCTGTGAAGGTATTTCCATCTTTATACAGATAGCGGTGAAGATGTATGCATGTTTACACAGATAGCGGTGTAGATATTTCCTTGTTCATACAGATATCGGTGTAGATATTTCCATGTTCATCCAGATGGCTGTGTAGATATATCCATGTTCATACAGATAGCGGTGTAGATATTTCCATGTTCATACAGATAGCGCTGTAGATATTTCCATGATTATACAGATAACTGTGAAGATGTATGCATGTTTACACAGATAGCGGTGTAGATATTTCCATGTTCATAGAGATAGCGGTGCTGATATTTCCATGTTTATAGAGATAGCGGTGTAGTTATTTCCATGTGTAAAGGGATAGCTTTGTAGATATTTCCATGTATATGCAGATACCTTTGTAGCTATTTCCATGTTCATACAGATACCGGTGTAGCTATTTCCATGTTCATACAGATAGCGTTGTAGATATTTCCATGTTTATACAGATAGCGGTGTAGATATCTACATCTTAATACAGATGGCGGTGTAGATATTTATATGTTCATACAGATGGCCGTGCAGATATTTCCATGTTCATACAGATAGCGGTGTAGATATTTCCATGTTCATACAGATAGCGGTGTAGATGTTTCCAAGTTCGTACAGATAGCGGTGTAGATATTTCCATGTTCACACAGATAGCGGTGCTTATATTTCCATGTTTATACAGGTAGCGGTGTAGATATTTCCATGTTTATACTGATAGCGGTGCAGATATTTCCATGTTTATAGAGATAGCGGTGTAGATATTTCCAAGTTTATACAGATATCGGTGTAGATATCTCCATCTTAATTCAGTTGGCGGTGTAGATATTTATATGTTCATACAGATGGTGGTGCAGATATTTCCATGTTCATACAGATGGCCGTGTAGATATTTCCATGTTTATAGAGATAGCGGTATAGCTATTTCCATGTTCATACAGATAGCGGTGTAGATATTTCCATGTTCATACAGATAGCTTTATAGACATTTCCATGTTCATACAGATAGCGGTGTAGCTATTTCCATGTTCATACAGATGGCCGTGCAGATATTTCCATGTTCATACAAATGACCGTGTAGATATTTCCATGTTCATACAGATAGTGGTGTAGTTATTTCCATGTGTAAAGAGATAGCTGTGTAGATATTTCCATGTATATGCAGATAGCTGTGTAGATATTTTCATTTTCATGCAGATAGCGGTGAAGATGTATGCATGTTTACACAGATAGCGGTGTAGATATTTCCATGTTCATACAGATAGCGGTGCTGATATTTCCATGTTTATACAGGTAGCGGTGTAGATATTTCCATGTTTATACAGATAGCGGTGTAGATATTTCCATGTTTATACAGATAGCGGTGTAGATATTTCCATGTTTATACAGATAGCCGTGTAGACATCTCCATCTTAATACAGATGGTGGTGTAGATATTTATATGTTCATACAGATGGCGGTGCAGATATTTCCATGTTCATACAGATGGCGGTGTAGATATTTCCATGTGTAAAGATATAGCTTTGTAGATATTTCCATGTATATGCAGATAGCTGTGTAGATATTTCCATTTTCATGCAGATAGCGGTGTAGATATTTCCATGTTCAAACAGATAGCGGTGTAGATATTTCCATGTTCATACAGATAGCATTGTAGATATTTCCATGTTCATACAGATAGCTGTGCTGATATTTCCATGTTTATACAGGTAGCGGTGTAGATATTTCCATGTTTATACACATAGCGGTGTAGATATTTCCATGTTTATACAGATAGCGATGTAGATATTTCCGTGTTTATACAGATAGCGGTGTTGATATTTCCATGTTCATACAGATAGCGGTGTAGATATTTCCGTGTTCATACAGATAGTGGTGTAGATATTTCCATGTTCATACAGATAGCGGTGTATCTATTTCCATGTTCATACAGATAGCGGTGTAGATATTTCCATCTTCATCCAGATGGCTGTGTAGATATATCCGTGTTCAGACAGATGGCGGTGAAGATATTTCCATGTTCATACAGATAGCGGTGTAGATATTTCCATGTTCATCCAGACGGCTGTGTAGATATATCCATGATCATCCAGATGGCGGTGAAGATATTTCCATGTTTTTACTGATAGCGGTGAAGATGTATGCATGTTTACACAGATAGCGGTGTAGGTATTTCCATGTTCATACAGATATCGGTGTAGATATTTCCATGTTCATCCAGATGGCTGTGTAGATATATCCATGTTCATACAGATAGCGGTGTAGATATTTCCATCTTCATACAGATAGTGCTGTAGATATTTCCATGTTCATACAGGTAGCGGTGAAGCTATTTCCATGTTCAAACAGATAGCGGTGTAGATATTTCCATGTTCGTACAGATAGCGGTGTAGATATTTCCATGTTTATACAGATAGCGGTGAAGATATATGCATGTTTACACAGATAGCGGTCTAGATATTTCCATGTTCATCCAGATGGATGTGTTGATATATCCATGTTCATACAGATAACTCTGTAGATATTTCCATGTTCATACAGATAGTGGTGTAGATATTTCCATGTTCATACAGATAGCGGTGTAGCTATTTCCATGTTCATGCAGATAGCGGTGTAGATATTTCCATGTTCATCCAGATGGCTGTGTAGATATATGCATGTTCATACAGATGGCGGTGAAGGTATTTCCATGTTCATACAGATAGCGGTGTAGATATTTCCATGTTCATACAGATAGTGGTGTAGATATTTCCATGTTCATACAGATAGCTGTGTAGCTATTTCCATATTCATACAGATAGCGGTGTAGATATTTCCATGTTCATCCAGATGGCTGTGTAGATATATCCATGTTCATACAGATGGCAGTGAAGATATTTCCATGTTCATACAGATAGCGGTGTAGATATTTCCATGTTCATACAGATAGTGGTGTTGATATTTCCATGTTCATACAGGTAGTGGTGTAGATATTTCCATGTTCATACAGATAGCGGTGTAGCTATTTCCATGTTCATACAGATAACGGTGTAGATATACCCATGTTCATATATATAGCAGTGTAGATATTTCCATGTTCATCCAGATGGCTGTGTAGATATATCCATCTTCATACTGACGGCGGTGAATAGATTTCCATGTTCATACAGATAGCGGTGTAGATATTTCCATGTTCATACAGATAGCAGTGTAGACTTTTCCATGTTCATACAGATGGCGGTGCTGATATTTCCATGTTTATACAGGTAGATTTGTTGATATTTCCATGTTTATACAGATAGCGGTGTAGTTATTTCCATGTTTATACAGATAGCGGTGTAGTTATTTCCATGTTTATACAGATAGCGGTGTAGATATTTCCATGTTTATAGAGATAGCGGTGTAGATATCTCCATCTTAATACAGATGGCGGTGAAGGTATTTCCATGTTCATACAGATAGCGGTGTTGATATTTCCATGTTCATACAGATAGCGGTGCAGATATTTCCATGTTCGTACAGATAGCGGTGTAGATATTCCCATGTTCATATATATAGCGGTGTAGATATTTCCATTTTCATCCAGATGGCTGTGTTGCTATATCCATGTTCATACAGATGGCTGTGAAGGTATTTCCATGTTCATACAGATGGCGGTGTAGATATTTCCGTATTCATACAGATAGCGGTGTAGTTATTTCCATGTGTAAAGAGATAGCTGTGTAGATATTTCCATGTATTTGCAGATAGCTGTGTAGATATTTCCATTTTCATGCAGATAGCGGTGTAGATATTTCCATGTTCAAACAGATAGAGGTGTAGATATTTCCATGTTCATACAGATAGCGGTGTAGATATTTCCATGTTTATAATGATAGCGGTGAAGATGTATGCATGTTTACACAGATAGCGGTGTAGATATTTCCATGTTCCTACAGATATTGGTGTAGATATTTCCATGTTCATCCAGATGGGTGTGTAGATATATCCATGTTCATACAGATAGCAGTGTAGATATTTCCATGTTCATACAGATAGTTGTGTAGATATTTCCATGTTCATACAGATAGCGGTGTAGCTATTTCCATGTTCATACAGATAGCGGTGTAGATATTTCCATGTTCGTACACATAGCGGTGCTGATATTTCCATGTTTATACAGGTAGCGTTGTGGATATTTCCATGTTTATACAGATAGCAGTGTAGATATTTCCATGTTTATACAGATAGCGGTGTAGATATTTCCAGGTTTATACAGATAGCGGTGTAGATATCTCCATCTTAATACAGATGGCGGTGTAGATATTTATATGTTCATACAGATGGCGGTGCACATATTTCCATGTTCATACAGATAGTGCTGTAGATATCTCCATGTTCATACAGATAGCGGTGTAGCTATTTCCATGTTCATACAGATAGCGGTGTAGATATTTCCATGTTCGTACAGATAGCGGTGTAGACATTTCCATGTTCATACAGATAGCGGTGCTTATATTTCCATGTTTATACAGGTAGCGGTGTAGATATTTCCCTGTTTATACAGATAGCAGTGTAGATATTTCCATGTTTATACAGATATTTCCAAGTTTATACAGATATAGGTGTAGATATCTCCATCTTAATACAGATGGCCGTGTAGATATTTATATGTTCATACAGATGGCGGTGCAGAAATTTCCATGTTCATTCTGATGGCTGTGTAGATATTTCCATATTTATAGAGATAGCGGTGTAGTTATTTCCATGTGTAAAGAGATAGCTTTGTAGATATTTCCATGTATATGCAGATAGCTGTGTAGATATTTCCATTTTCATGCAGATAGCGGTGTAGATATTTCCATGTTCGAACAGATAGCGGTGTAGATATTTCCATGTTCATACAGATAGCTGTGCTTATATTTCCATGTTTATACAGATAGCGGTGTAGATATATCCATGTTTATACTGATAGCGGTGTAGATATTTCCATGTTTATACAGATAGCGGTGTAGATATTTCGAGGTTTATACAGATAGCGGTGTAGATATCTCCATCTTAATACAGATGGCAGTGTAGATATTTATATGTGCATACAGATGGTGGTGCAGATATTTCCATGTTCCTACAGATAGCGGTGTAGTTATTTCCATGTGTAGAGAGATAGCTGTGTAGATATTTCCATGTATATGCAGATAGCTGTGTACATATTTCCATTTTCATGCAGATAGCGGTGTAGATATTTCCATGTTCAAACAGATAGCGATGCGGATATTTCCATGTTCATCCAGATAGCTGTGTATATATTTCCATGTTTATACAGATAGTGGTGAAGATGTACGCATGTTTACACAGATAGCGGTGTAGATATTTCCATGTTCATCCACATGGCTTTGTTGATATATCCATGTTCATACAGATAGCGGTGTAGGTATTTCCATGTTCATACAGATAGTGGTGTAGATATTTCCATGTTCATACAGATAGCGGTGTAGCAATTTCCATGTTCATGGCGATAGCGGGGTAGATATTTCCATGTTCATCCAGATGGCTGTGTAGATATATCCATTTTCATACAGATGGCGGTGAAGATATTTCCATGTTTATACAGATAGCGGTGTAGATATTTCCATGTTTATACAGATAGCGGTGTAGATATTTCCATGTTTATACAGATAGCGGTGTAGATATCTCCATCTTAATAGAGATGGCGGTGTAGATATTTATATGTTCATACAGATGGCCGTGCAGATATTTCCATGTTCATACAGATGGCGGTGTAGATATTTCCATGTTCATACAGATAGTGGTGTAGTTCTCTCCATATGTAAAGAGATAGCTGTGTAGATATTTCCATGTATATGCAGATAGCTGTGTAGACTTTTCCATTTTCATGAAGATAGTGGTTTAGATATATCCATGTTCATACAGACGGCGGTGAAGATATTTCCATGTTCATACAGATAGCGGTGTAGATATTTCCATGTTCATACAGATAATGGTGTAGATATTTCCATGTTCATACAGATAGACGGGATGATATTTCCATGTTCATACAGATAGCGGTGCTGATATTTCCATGTTTATACAGGTAGCGGTGTAGATATTTCCATGATTATACAGATAGTGGTGTAGATATTTCCATGTTTATACAGATAGCGGTGTAGATATCTCCATCTTAATACTGATTGCGGTGTAGATATTTATATGTTCATACAGATGGCCGTGCAGATATTTCCATGTTCATACAGATAGCGGTGTAGATATTTCCATGTTCATACAGATAGCGGTGTAGATATTTCCAAGTTTGTACAGATAGCGGTGTAGATATTTCCATGTTCATACAGATAGCGGTGCTTATATTTCCATGTTTATACAGGTAGCGGAGTAGATATTTCCATGTTTATACAGATAGCGGTGCAGATATTTCCATGTTTATAGAGATAGCGGTGTAGATATTTCCAAGTTTATACAGATAGCGGTGTAGATATCTCCATCTTAATACAGTAGGCAGTGTAGATATTTATATGTTCATACAGAAGGTGGTGCAGATATTTCCATGTTCATACAGATGGCGGTGTAGATATTTCCATGTTTATAGAGATAGCGGTGTAGCTATTTCCATGTTCATACAGATAGCGGTGTAGATATTTCCATGTTCATACAGATAGTGGTTTAGATATTTCTATGTTCATACAGATAGCGATGTAGCTATTTCCATGTTCATACAGATAGCGGTGTGGATATTTCCATGTTCATCCAGATGGCTGTGTAGACATATCCATGTTCATACAGATGGCGGTGAAGGTAATTCCATGTTCATACAGATAGTGGTGTAGATATTTCCATGTTCATACAGATAGTGGTGTAGATATTTCCATATTCATACAGATAGAGGGGCTGATATTTCCATGTTCATACAGATAGCGGTGCTGATATTTCCATGTTTATACAGGTAGCGGTGTAGATATTTCCATGTTTATACAAATAGCGGTGTAGATATTTCCATGTTCATACAGACAGTGGTGTAGATATTTCCATGTTCATACAGATAGAGGGGCTGATATTTCCATGTTCATACAGATAGCGGTGCTGATATTTCCATGTTTATACAGTTAGCGGTGTAGATATTTCCATGTTTATACAGATAGCGGTGTAGATATTTCCATGTTTATACAGATAGCGGTGTAGATATCTCCGTCTTAATACAGATGGCGGTGTAGATATTTATATGTTCATACAGATGGCCGTGCAGATATTTCCATGTTCATACAGATGGCGGTGTAGATATTTCCATGTTCATACAGATAGCGGTGTAGTTATTTCCATTTGTAAAGAGATAGCTGTGTAGATATTTCCATGTATATGCAGATAGCTGTGTAGATATTTCCGTTTTCATGCAGATAGCGGTTCAGATATTTCCATGTTCAAACAGATATCGGTGTAGATATTTCCATGTTCATACAGATAGCGGTGTATATGTTTCCATGTTTATACAGATGGCGGTGAAGATGTATGCATGTTTACACAGATAGCGGTGTAGATATTTCCATGTTCATACAGATAGCGGTGTAGTTATTTCCATGTTCATCCAGACGGCTGTGTAGATATATCCAAGTTCATACAGATAGCGGTGTAGATATTTCCATGTTCATACAGATAGTGATGTAGATATTCCCATGTTCATACAGATAGCGGTGTAGCTATTTCCATGTTCATACAGATAGCGGTGTAGATATTTCCATGTTCGTACAGATTGCGGTGTAGATATTTCCATGTTCATACAGATAGCGGTGCTTATATTTAGATGTATAAACAGGTAGCGGTGTAGATATTTCCATGTTTATACAGCTATCGGTGTAGATATTTCCATGTTTATACAGATAGGAGTGTAGATATTTCCATTTTCATCCAGATGGCTGTGCAGATATATCCATGTTCATACAGATGGCGGTGAAGATATTTCCATGTTCATACAGATAGCGGTGTAGATATTTCCATGTTCATACAGATAGCGGTGTAGATATTTCCATGTTCATCCAGATGGCTGTGTAGACATATCCATGTTCATACAGATGGCGGTGAAGATAATTCCATGTTAATACAGATAGCGGTGTAGATATTTCCATGTTCATACAGATAGTGGTGTAGATATTTTCATGTTCATACAGATAGAGGGGCTGATATTTCCATGTTCATACAGATAGCGTTGCTTATATTTCCATGTTTATACAGGTAGTGGTGTAGATATTTCCATGTTTATACAGATAGCGGTGTAGATATTTCCATGTTTATACAGATAGCGGTGTAGATATCTCCATCTTAATACAGATGGCATTGTAGATATTTATATGTTCATACAGAAGGCCGTGCAGGTATTTACATGTTCATACAGATAGCGGTGTAGTTATTTCCATGTGTAAAGAGATAGCTGTGTAGATATTTCCATGTATATGCAGATAGCTGTGTAGATATTTCCATTTTCATGCAGATAACGGTGTAGATATTTCCATGTTCAAACAGATAGCGGTGAAGATATTTCCATGTTCATCCAGATAGCGCTGTATATATTTCCATGTTTATACAGATAGCGGTGAAGATGTATGCATGTTTACACAGATAGCGGTGTAGATATTTCCATGTTTATAGAGATAGCGGTGTAGTTATTTCCATGTGTAAAGGGATAGCTTTGTAGATATTTCCATGTATATGCAGATAGCTATGTAGATATTTCCATTTTCATTCAGATAGCGGTGAAGTTATTTCCATGTTCAAAGAGATAGCGGTGTAGATATTTCCATGTTCATACAGATAGCGGTGTAGATATTTCCATGTTTATACAGATAGCTGTGAAGATGTATGCATGTTTACACAGATAGCGGTGTAGATATTTCCAAGTTCATAGAGATAGCGGTGCTGATATTTCCATGTTTATAGAGATAGCGGTGTAGTTATTTCCATGTTTAAAGGGATAGCTTTGTAGATATTTCCATGTATATGCAGAAAACTGTGTAGCTATTTCCATGTTCATACAGATAGCGGTGCAGATATTTCCGTGTTCATCCAGATGGCTGTGTAGATATATCCATGTTCATACAGATGGCGGTGAGGATATTTCCATGTTCATACAGATAGCGGTGTAGATATTTCCATGTTCGTCCATATGGCTGTGTAGATATATCCATGTTCATACAGATGGCTGTGAAGATATTTCCATCTTTATACAGATAGCGGTGAAGATGTATGCATGTTTACACAGACAGCGGTGTAGATATTTCCATGTTCATACAGATATCGGTGTAGATATTTCCATGTTCATCCAGATGGCTGTGTAGATATATCCATTTTCATACAGATAGCGGTTTAGATATTTCCATGTTCATAGAGTTAGTGCTGTAGATATATCCATGTTCATACAGATAGCGGTGTAGCTATTTCCATGTTCATACAGATAGCGGTGTAGATAATTCCTTGTTCGTACAGATAGCGGTGTAGATATTTCCATGTTCATACAGATAGCGGTGCTTATATTTCCATGCTTATACAGGTAGCGGTGTAGATATTTCCATCTTTATACAGATAGCGGTGTAGATATTTCCATGTTTATACAGATAGCGGTGTAGATATTTCCAAGTTTATACAGATAGCGGTGTAGATATCTCCATCTTAATACAGTTGGCGGTGTAGATATTTATATGTTCATACAGATGGCAGTGCAGATATTTCAATGTTCATACAGATGGCGGTGTAGATATTTCCATGTTGATAGAGATAGCGGTGTAGCTATTTCCATGTTCATACAGATAGCGGTGTAGATATTTCCATGTTCATACAGATAGTGGTGTAGATATTTTCATGTTCATACAGATAGCGGTGTAGCTATTTCCATTTTCATACAGATAGCGGTGTAGATATTTCCATGTTCATCCAGATGGCTTTGTAGACATATCCATGTTCATACAGATGGTGGTGAAGGTAATTCCATGTTCATACAGATAGTGGTGTAGATATTTCCATGTTCATACAGATAGTGGTGTAGATATTTCCATGTCCATACAGATAGAGGGGCTGATATTTCCATGTTCATACAGATAGCGGTGCTGATATTTCCATGTTTATACAGGTAGCGGTGTAGATATTTCCATGTTTATACAGATAGCGGTGTAGATACTTCCATGTTTATACAGACAGCGGTGTAGATATCTCCATCTTAATACAGATGGCGGTGTAGATATTTATGTGTTCATACTGATGGCCGTGCATATATTTCCATGTTCATACAGATGACGGTGTAGATATTTCCATGTTCATACAGATAGCGGTGTAGATATTTCCATGTGTAAAGAGATAGCTTTGTAGATATTTCCATGCATATGCAGATAGCTGTGTAGATATTTCCATTTTCATGCAGATAGCGGTTTAGATATTTCCATGTTCAAACAGATAGCAGTGTAGATATTTCCATGTTCATACAGATAGCGGTGTAGATATTTCCATGTTTATACAGATAGCGGTGAAGATGTATGCATGCTTACACAGATAGCGGTGTAGATTCCTCCATGTTCATCCAGACGGCTGTGTAGATATATCCATGTTCATACAGATGGCGGTGAAGATATTTCCATGTTGGTACAGATAGCGGTTTAGATATTTCCATGTTCATACAGATAGCGGTTTAGTTATTTCCATGTTCATACAGATATTGGTGAAGATATTTCCATGTTCGTACAGATAGTTGTGTAGCTATTTCCATGTTCATACAGATAGTGGTGTAGATATATCCATGTTCATTCAGATAGAGGGGCTGATATTTCCATGTTCATACAGATAACGGTGCTGATATTTCCATGTTTATAAAGTTAGCGGTGTAGATATTTCCATGTTTATACAGATAGCGGTGTAGATATCTCCATCTTAATACAGATGGCGGTGTAGATATTTATATGTTCGTACAGATGGCGGTGCAGATATTTCCATGTTCATACAGATGGCGGTGGAGATATTTCCATGTTCATACACATAGCGGTGTAGTTATTTCCATATGTAAAGAGATAGCTGTGTATATGTTTCCATGTATATGCAGATAGCTGTGTGGATATTTCCATTTTCATGCAGATAGCGGTTTAGATATTTCCATGTTCAAACAGATAGCGGTGTAGATATTTCCATGTTCATTCAGATGGCGGTGTATATATTTCCATGTTTATACAGATGGCGGTGAAGATGTATGCATGTTTACACAGATAACAGTGTAGGTATTTCCATGTTCATACAGATTGCGTTGTAGATATTTCCATGTTCATCCAGATGGCTGTGTAGATATATCCATGTTCATACAGATAGGGGTGAAGATATTTCCATGTTCATACAGATAGTGCTGTAGATATTTCCATGTTCATACAGATAGCGGTGTAGCTATTTCCATGTTCATACAGATAGCGGTGTAGATATTTCCATGTTCGTACACATAGCTGTGTAGATATTTCCATGTTCATACAGATAGCGGTGTAGATATTTCCATGTTTATACAGATAGCGGTGTAGATATTTCCATCCTCATTCAGATGGCTGTCTAGATATATCCATGTTCATACAGATGGCGGTGAAGATATTTCCATGTTCATACAGATAGCGGTGTAGATATTTCCATGTTCATACAGATAGCGGTTTAGATATTTCCATGTTCATCCAGATGGCTGTGTAGATATATCCATGTTCATTACAGATGGCGGTGAAGATAATTCCATGTTCATACAGATAGTGGTGTAGATATTTCCATGTTCATACAGATAGAGGGGCTGATATTTCCATGTTCATACAGATAGCGGTGCTGATATTTCCATGTTTATACAGGTAGCGGTGTAGATATTTCCATGTTTATACAGATAGCGGTGTAGATATTTCCATGTTTATACAGATAGCAGTGTAGATATCTCCATCTTAATACAGATGGCGGTGTAGATATTTATATGTTCATACAGATGGCGGTGCAGATATTTCCATGTTCATACAGATAGCGGTGTAGTTATTTCTATGTGTAAAGAGATAGCTTTGTAGATATTTCCATGTATATGCAGATAGCTGTGTGGATATTTCCATTTTCATGCAGATAGCGGTTTAGATATTTCCATGTTCAAACAGATAGCGGTGTAGATATATCCATGTTCATTCAGATAGCGGTGTATATATTTCCATGTTTATACAGATGGCGGTGAAGATGTATGCATGTTTACACAGATAACAGTGTAGATATTTCCATGTTCATACAGATTGCGTTGTAGATATTTCCATGTTCATCCAGATGGCTGTGTAGATATATCCATGTTCATACCGATAGCGGTGTAGATATTTCCATGTTCATACAGATAGTGATGTAGATATTCCCATGTTCATACAGATAGCGGTGTAGCTATTTCCATGTTCATACAGATAGCGGTGTAGATATTTCCATGTTCGTACAGATTGCGGTGTAGATATTTCCATGTTCATACAGATAGCGGTGCTTATATTTAGATGTATAAACAGGTAGCGGTGTAGATATTTCCATGTTTATACAGATATCGGTGTAGATATTTCCATGTTTATACAGATAGGAGTGTAGATATTTCCATTTTCATCCAGATGGCTGTGTAGATATATCCATGTTCATACAGATGGCGGTGAAGATATTTCCATGTTCATACAGATAGCGGTGTAGATATTTCCATGTTCATACAGATAGCGGTGTAGATATTTCCATGTTCATCCAGATGGCTGTGTAGACATATCCATGTTCATACAGATGGCGGTGAAGATAATTCCATGTTAATACAGATAGCGGTGTAGATATTTCCATGTTCATACAGATAGTGGTGTAGATATTTTCATGTTCATACAGATAGAGGGGCTGATATTTCCATGTTCATACAGATAGCGTTGCTTATATTTCCATGTTTATACAGGTAGTGGTGTAGATATTTCCATGTTTATACAGATAGCGGTGTAGATATTTCCATGTTTATACAGATAGCGGTGTAGATATCTCCATCTTAATACAGATGGCATTGTAGATATTTATATGTTCATACAGAAGGCCGTGCAGGTATTTACATGTTCATACAGATAGCGGTGTAGTTATTTCCATGTGTAAAGAGATAGCTGTGTAGATATTTCCATGTATATGCAGATAGCTGTGTAGATATTTCCATTTTCATGCAGATAACGGTGTAGATATTTCCATGTTCAAACAGATAGCGGTGAAGATATTTCCATGTTCATCCAGATAGCGCTGTATATATTTCCATGTTTATACAGATAGCGGTGAAGATGTATGCATGTTTACACAGATAGCGGTGTAGATATTTCCATGTTTATAGAGATAGCGGTGTAGTTATTTCCATGTGTAAAGGGATAGCTTTGTAGATATTTCCATGTATATGCAGATAGCTATGTAGATATTTCCATTTTCATTCAGATAGCGGTGAAGTTATTTCCATGTTCAAAGAGATAGCGGTGTAGATATTTCCATGTTCATACAGATAGCGGTGTAGATATTTCCATGTTTATACAGATAGCTGTGAAGATGTATGCATGTTTACACAGATAGCGGTGTAGATATTTCCAAGTTCATAGAGATAGCGGTGCTGATATTTCCATGTTTATAGAGATAGCGGTGTAGTTATTTCCATGTTTAAAGGGATAGCTTTGTAGATATTTCCATGTATATGCAGAAAACTGTGTAGCTATTTCCATGTTCATACAGATAGCGGTGCAGATATTTCCGTGTTCATCCAGATGGCTGTGTAGATATATCCATGTTCATACAGATGGCGGTGAGGATATTTCCATGTTCATACAGATAGCGGTGTAGATATTTCCATGTTCGTCCATATGGCTGTGTAGATATATCCATGTTCATACAGATGGCTGTGAAGATATTTCCATCTTTATACAGATAGCGGTGAAGATGTATGCATGTTTACACAGACAGCGGTGTAGATATTTCCATGTTCATACAGATATCGGTGTAGATATTTCCATGTTCATCCAGATGGCTGTGTAGATATATCCATTTTCATACAGATAGCGGTTTAGATATTTCCATGTTCATAGAGTTAGTGCTGTAGATATATCCATGTTCATACAGATAGCGGTGTAGCTATTTCCATGTTCATACAGATAGCGGTGTAGATAATTCCTTGTTCGTACAGATAGCGGTGTAGATATTTCCATGTTCATACAGATAGCGGTGCTTATATTTCCATGCTTATACAGGTAGCGGTGTAGATATTTCCATCTTTATACAGATAGCGGTGTAGATATTTCCATGTTTATACAGATAGCGGTGTAGATATTTCCAAGTTTATACAGATAGCGGTGTAGATATCTCCATCTTAATACAGTTGGCGGTGTAGATATTTATATGTTCATACAGATGGCAGTGCAGATATTTCAATGTTCATACAGATGGCGGTGTAGATATTTCCATGTTGATAGAGATAGCGGTGTAGCTATTTCCATGTTCATACAGATAGCGGTGTAGATATTTCCATGTTCATACAGATAGTGGTGTAGATATTTTCATGTTCATACAGATAGCGGTGTAGCTATTTCCATTTTCATACAGATAGCGGTGTAGATATTTCCATGTTCATCCAGATGGCTTTGTAGACATATCCATGTTCATACAGATGGTGGTGAAGGTAATTCCATGTTCATACAGATAGTGGTGTAGATATTTCCATGTTCATACAGATAGTGGTGTAGATATTTCCATGTCCATACAGATAGAGGGGCTGATATTTCCATGTTCATACAGATAGCGGTGCTGATATTTCCATGTTTATACAGGTAGCGGTGTAGATATTTCCATGTTTATACAGATAGCGGTGTAGATACTTCCATGTTTATACAGACAGCGGTGTAGATATCTCCATCTTAATACAGATGGCGGTGTAGATATTTATGTGTTCATACTGATGGCCGTGCATATATTTCCATGTTCATACAGATGACGGTGTAGATATTTCCATGTTCATACAGATAGCGGTGTAGATATTTCCATGTGTAAAGAGATAGCTTTGTAGATATTTCCATGCATATGCAGATAGCTGTGTAGATATTTCCATTTTCATGCAGATAGCGGTTTAGATATTTCCATGTTCAAACAGATAGCAGTGTAGATATTTCCATGTTCATACAGATAGCGGTGTAGATATTTCCATGTTTATACAGATAGCGGTGAAGATGTATGCATGCTTACACAGATAGCGGTGTAGATTCCTCCATGTTCATCCAGACGGCTGTGTAGATACATCCATGTTCATACAGATGGCGGTGAAGATATTTCCATGTTGGTACAGATAGCGGTTTAGATATTTCCATGTTCATACAGATAGCGGTTTAGTTATTTCCATGTTCATACAGATATTGGTGAAGATATTTCCATGTTCGTACAGATAGTTGTGTAGCTATTTCCATGTTCATACAGATAGTGGTGTAGATATATCCATGTTCATTCAGATAGAGGGGCTGATATTTCCATGTTCATACAGATAACGGTGCTGATATTTCCATGTTTATAAAGTTAGCGGTGTAGATATTTCCATGTTTATACAGATAGCGGTGTAGATATCTCCATCTTAATACAGATGGCGGTGTAGATATTTATATGTTCGTACAGATGGCGGTGCAGATATTTCCATGTTCATACAGATGGCGGTGGAGATATTTCCATGTTCATACACATAGCGGTGTAGTTATTTCCATATGTAAAGAGATAGCTGTGTATATGTTTCCATGTATATGCAGATAGCTGTGTGGATATTTCCATTTTCATGCAGATAGCGGTTTAGATATTTCCATGTTCAAACAGATAGCGGTGTAGATATTTCCATGTTCATTCAGATGGCGGTGTATATATTTCCATGTTTATACAGATGGCGGTGAAGATGTATGCATGTTTACACAGATAACAGTGTAGGTATTTCCATGTTCATACAGATTGCGTTGTAGATATTTCCATGTTCATCCAGATGGCTGTGTAGATATATCCATGTTCATACAGATAGCGGTGAAGATATTTCCATGTTCATACAGATAGTGCTGTAGATATTTCCATGTTCATACAGATAGCGGTGTAGCTATTTCCATGTTCATACAGATAGCGGTGTAGATATTTCCATGTTCGTACACATAGCTGTGTAGATATTTCCATGTTCATACAGATAGCGGTGTAGATATTTCCATGTTTATACAGATAGCGGTGTAGATATTTCCATCCTCATTCAGATGGCTGTCTAGATATATCCATGTTCATACAGATGGCGGTGAAGATATTTCCATGTTCATACAGATAGCGGTGTAGATATTTCCATGTTCATACAGATAGCGGTTTAGATATTTCCATGTTCATCCAGATGGCTGTGTAGATATATCCATGTTCATTACAGATGGCGGTGAAGATAATTCCATGTTCATACAGATAGTGGTGTAGATATTTCCATGTTCATACAGATAGAGGGGCTGATATTTCCATGTTCATACAGATAGCGGTGCTGATATTTCCATGTTTATACAGGTAGCGGTGTAGATATTTCCATGTTTATACAGATAGCGGTGTAGATATTTCCATGTTTATACAGATAGCAGTGTAGATATCTCCATCTTAATACAGATGGCGGTGTAGATATTTATATGTTCATACAGATGGCGGTGCAGATATTTCCATGTTCATACAGATAGCGGTGTAGTTATTTCTATGTGTAAAGAGATAGCTTTGTAGATATTTCCATGTATATGCAGATAGCTGTGTGGATATTTCCATTTTCATGCAGATAGCGGTTTAGATATTTCCATGTTCAAACAGATAGCGGTGTAGATATATCCATGTTCATTCAGATAGCGGTGTATATATTTCCATGTTTATACAGATGGCGGTGAAGATGTATGCATGTTTACACAGATAACAGTGTAGATATTTCCATGTTCATACAGATTGCGTTGTAGATATTTCCATGTTCATCCAGATGGCTGTGTAGATATATCCATGTTCATACCGATAGCGGTGTAGATATTTCCATGTTCATACCGATAGCGGTGTAGATATTTCCATGTTCATACAGATAGTGCTGTAGATATTTCCATGTTCATACAGATAGCGGTGTAGCTATTTCCATGTTCATACAGATAGCGGTGTAGATATTTCCATGTTCGTACACATAGCGGTGTAGATATTTCCATGTTCATACAGATAGCGGTGTAGATATTTCCATGGTTATACAGATAGCGGTGTAGATATTTCCATCCTCATTCAGATGGCTGTCTAGATATATCCATGTTCATACAGATGGCGGTGAAGGTATTTCCTTGTTCATACAGATTGCGGTGTAGATATTTCCATGTTCATACAGATAGCGGTTTAGATATTTCCATGTTCATCCAGTTGGCTGTGTAGACATATCCATGTTCATTACAGATGGCGCTGAAGATAATTCCATGTTCATACAGATAGCGGTGTAGATATTTCCATGTTCATACAGATAGTGGTGTAGATATTTCCATGTTCATACAGATAGAGGGGCTGATATTTCCATGTTCATACAGATAGCGGTGCTGATATTTCCATGTTTATACAGGTAGCAGTGTAGATATTTCCATGTTTATACAGATAGCGGTGTATATATTTCCATGTTTATACAGATAGCGGTGTATATATTTCCATGTTTATACAGATAGCGGTGTAGATATCTCCATCTTAATACAGATGGCGGTGTGGATATTTATATGTTCATAAAGATGGCGGTGCAGATATTTCCATGTTCATACAGATAGCGGTGTAGTTATTTCTATGTGTAAAGAGATAGCTTTGTAGATATTTCCATGTATATGCAGATAGCTGTGAAGATATTTCCATTTTCACGCAGATAGCGGTGTAGATATTTCCATGTTCAAACAGATAGCAGTGTAGATATTTCCATGTTCATCCAGATAGTGGTGTATATATTTCCATGTTTATACAGATAGCGGTGAAGATGTATGCATGTTTACACAGATAGCGGTGTAGATATTTCCATGTTCATCCAGATGGCTGTGTTGATATATCCATGTTCATACAGACTGCAGTGTAGATATTTCCATGTTCATACAGATAGTGGTGTAGATATTTCCATGTTCATACAGACAGCGGTGTAGCCATTTCCATGTTCATGGAGATAGCGGTGTAGATATTTCCATGTTCATCCATATGGCTGTGTTGATATATCCATGTTCCTACAGATGGCGGTGAAGATATTTCCATGTTCATACAGATAGCGGTGTAGATATTTCCATGTTCATACAGATAGTGGTGTAGATATTTCCATGTTCATACAGATAGCGGTGTAGCTATTTCCATGTTCATGTAGATAGCGGTGTAGATATTTCCATGTTCATCCAGATGGCTGTTTAGATATATCCATGTTCATACAGATGGCGGTGTAGATATCTATATGTTCATAGAGGTGGCGGTGCAGATATTTCCATGTTCATACAGATGGCGGTTTAAATATTTCCATTTTCATACAGATAGCGGTGTAGCTATTTCCGTGTTCATACAGATAGCGGTGTAGATATTTCCATGTTTATACAGATAGCGGTGAAGATATCTCCATCTTAATACAGATGGCGGTGTAGATATTTATATGTTCATACAGATGGCCGTGCAGATATTTCCATGTTCATACAGATAGCGGTGTAGATATTTCCATGTTCATACAGATAGCGGTGTAGATATTTCCATGTTCATACAGATAGCGGTGCTGATATTTCCTTGTTTATACAGGTAGCGGTGTAGATATTTCCATGTTTATACAGATAGCGGTGTAGATATTTCCATGTTAATACAGATAGCGGTGTAGATATCTCCATCTTAATACAGTTGGCGGTGTAGATATTTATATGTTCATACAGATGGTGGTGCAGATATTTCCATGTTCATTCAGATGGCGGTGTAGATATTTCCATGTTTATAGAGATAGCGGTGTAGCTACTTCCATGTTCATACAGATAGCGGTGTAGATATTTCCATATTCATACAGATAGTGGTGTAGATATTTCTATGTTCATACAGATAGCGGTGTAGATATTTCCATGTTCATCCAGATGGCTATGTAGACATATCCATGTTCATACAGATGGCGGTGAAGGTAATTCCATGTTCATACAGATAGCGGTGTAGATATTTCCATGTTAATACAGATAGTGGTGTAGATATTTCCATGTTCATACAGATAGAGGGGCTGATATTTCCATGTTCATACAGATAGCGGTGCTGATATTTCCATGTTTATACAGGTAGCGGTGTAGATATTTCCATGTTTATACAAATAGCGGTGTAGATATTTCCATGTTCTTACAGACAGTGGTGTAGATATTTCCATGTTCATACAGATAGAGGGGCTGATATTTCCATGTTCATACAGATAGCGGTGCTGATATTTCCATGTTTATACAGGTAGCGGTGTAGATATTTCCATGTTTATACAGATGGCGGTGTAGATATTTCCATGTTTATACAGATGGCGGTGTAGATATTTCCATGTTTATACAGATAGCGGTATAGATATCTCCGTCTTAATACAGATGGCGGTGTAGATATTTATATGTTCATACAGATGGCCGTGCAGATATTTCCATGTTCATACAGATGGCGGTGTAGATATTTCCATGTTCATACAGATAGCGGTGTAGTTATTTCCATACGTAAAGAGATAGCTGTGTAGATATTTCCATGTACATGCAGATAGCTGTGTAGATATTTCCATTTTCATGCAGATAGCGGTTTAGATATTTCCATGTTCAAACAGATATCGGTGTAGATATTTCCATGTTCATACAGATAGCGGTGTATATATTTCCATGTTAATACAGATGGCGGTGAAGATGTATGCATGTTTACCCAGATAGCGGTGTAGCTATTTCCATGTTCATACAGATAGCGGTGTAGTTATTTCCATGTTCATCCAGACGGCTGTGTAGATATATCCAAGTTCATACAGAAAGCGGTGTAGATATTTCCATGTTCATACAGATAGTGATGTAGATATTCCCATGTTCATACAGATAGCGGTGTAGCTATTTCCATGTTCTTACAGATAGCGGTGTAGATATTTCCATGTTCGTACAGATTGCGGTGTAGATATTTCCATGTTCATTCAGATAGCGGTGCTTTTATTTAGATGTATAAACAGGTAGCGGTGTAGATATTTCCATCTTTATACAGATATCGGTGTAGATATTTCCATGTTTATACAGATAGGAGTGTAGATATTTCCATGTTCATCCAGATTCCTGTGCAGATATATCCATGTTCATACAGATGGCGGTGAAGATATTTCCATGTTCATACAGATAGCGGTGTAGATATTCCCATGTTCATACAGATAGTGGTGTAGATATTTCCATGTTCATCCAGATGGCTGTGTAGACATATCCATGTTCATACAGATGGCGGTGAAGATAATTCCATGTTCATACAGATAGCGGTGTAGATATTTCCATGTTCATACAGATAGTGGTGTAGATATTTTCATGTTCATACAGATAGAGGGGCTGATATTTCCATGTTCATACAGATAGCGGTGCTTATATTTCCATGTTTATACAGGTAGTGGTGTAGATATTTCCATGTTTATACAGATAGCGGTGTAGATATTTCCAGGTTTATACAGACAGCGGTGTAGATATCTCCATCTTAAGACAGATGGCGGTGTAGGTATTTATATGTTCATTCAGATGGCGGTGCAGATATTTCCATGTTCATACAGATGGCGGTGTAGATATTTCCATGTTTATAGAGATAGCGGTGTAGCTATTTCCATGTTCATACAGATAGCGGTGTAGATATTTCCATGTTCGTACAGATAGTGGTGCAGATATTTCCATGTTCATACAGATAGCGGTGTAGCTATTTCCATCTTCATACAGATAGCGGTGAAGATATTTCCATGTTCATCCAGATGGCTTTGTAGACATATCCATGTTCATACAGATGGTGGTGAAGGTAATTCCATGTTCATACAGATAGCGCTGTAGATATTTCCATGTTCATACAGATAGTGGTGTAGATATTTCTATGTCCATACAGATAGAGGGGCTGATATTTCCATGTTCATACAGATAGCGGTGCTGATATTTCCATGTTTATACAGGTAGCGGTGTAGATATTTCCATGTTTATACAGATAGCGGTGTAGATACTTCCATGTTTATACAGACAGCGGTGTAGATATCTCCATCTTAATACAGATGGCGGTGTAGATATTTATGTGTTCATACTGATGGCCGTGCAGATATTTCCATGTTCATACAGATGACGGTGTAGATATTTCCATTTTCATACAGATAGCGTTGTAGATATTTCCATGTGTAAAGAGATAGCTGTGTAGATATTTCCATGTATATGCAGATAGCTGTGTAGATATTTCCATTTTCATGCAGATAGTGTTTTAGATATTTCCATGTTCAAATAGATAGCACTGTAGATATTTCCATGCTCATACAGATAGCGGTGTAGATATTTCCATGTTTATACAGATAGCGGTGAAGATGTATGCATGCTTACACAGGTAGCGGTGTAGATTCTTCCATGTTCATCCAGACGGCTGTGTAGATATATCCATGTTCATACAGATGGCGGTGAAGATATTTCCATGTTCGCACAGATAGCGGTTTAGATATTTCCATGTTCATACAGATAGCGGTGTAGTTATTTCCATGTTCATACAGATATTGGTGAAGTTATTTCCATGTTTATACAGATAGCGGTGTAGATATTTCCATGTTTATACAGATAGCGGTGTATATATCTCCATCTTAATACAGATGGCGGTGTAGATATTTATATGTTCATACAGATGGCCGTGCAGATATTTCCATGTTCATACAGATGGCGGTGTAGATATTTCCATGTTCATACAGATAGCGGTGTAGTCATTTCCATATGTAAAGAGATAGCTGTGTAGATATTTCCATGTATATGCAGAGAGCTGTGTAGATATTTCCATTTTCATGCAGATAGCGGTTTAGATATTTCCATGTTCAAACAGATATCGGTGTAGATATTTCCATGTTCATACAGATAGTGGTGTATATATTTCCATGTTTATACAGATGGCGGTGAAGATGTATGCATGTTTACCCAGATAGCGGTGTAGCTATTTCCATGTTCATACAGATAGCGGTGTAGTTATTTCCATGTTCATCCAGACGGCTGTGTAGATATATCCAAGTTCATACAGAAAGCGGTGTAGATATTTCCATGTTCATACAGATAGTGATGTAGATATTCCCATGTTCATACAGATAGCGGTGTAGCTATTTCCATGTTCTTACAGATAGCGGTGTAGATATTTCCATGTTCGTACAGATTGCGGTGTAGATATTTCCAAGTTCATTCAGATAGCGGTGCTTTTATTTAGATGTATAAACAGATAGCGGTGTAGATATTTCAATGTTTATACAGATATCGGTGTAGATATTTCCATGTTTATACAGATAGGAGTGTAGATATTTCCATGTTCATCCAGATGGCTGTGCAGATATATCCATGTTCATACCGATGGCGGTGAAGATATTTCCATGTTCATACAGATAGCGGTGTAGATATTTCCATGTTCATACAGATAGCGGTGTAGATATTTCCATGTTCATCCAGATGGCTGTGTAGACATATCCATGTTCATACAGATGGCGGTGAAGATAATTCCATGTTCATACAGATAGCGGTGTAGATATTTCCATGTTCATACAGATAGTGGTGTAGATATTTTCATGTTCATACAGATAGAGGGGCTGATATTTCCATGTTCATACAGATAGCGGTGCTTATATTTCCATGTTTATACAGGTAGTGGTGTAGATATTTCCATGTTTATACAGATAGCGGTGTAGATATTTCCATGTTTATACAGATAGCAGTGTAGATATCTCCATCTTAATACAGATGGCGGTGTAGATATTTATATGTTCATACAGATGGCCGTGCAGGTATTTCCATGTTCATACAGATAGCGGTTTAGTTATTTCCATGTGTAAAGAGATAGCTGTGTAGATATTTCCATGTATATG
Source organism: Gorilla gorilla gorilla (assembly GCF_029281585.2). Lineage (NCBI taxonomy): Eukaryota > Metazoa > Chordata > Mammalia > Primates > Hominidae > Gorilla > Gorilla gorilla. The sequence continues at coordinate 148,807,072 of NC_073232.2, forward strand.
CAGAAAGCTGTATAGATATTTCCATTTTCATGCATATAACGGTGTAGATATTTCCATGTTCAAACAGATAGCGGTGTAGATATTTCCATGTTCATCCAGATAGCGGTGTATATATTTCCATGTTTATACAGATAGCGGTGAAGATGTATGCATGTTTACACAGATAGCGGTGTAGATATTTCCATGTTTATAGAGATAGCGGTGTAGATATTTCCATGTGTAAAGGGATAGCTTTGTAGATATTTCCATGTATATGCAGATAGCTGTGTAGATATTTCCATTTTCATTCAGATAGCGGTGAAGTTATTTCCATGTTCAAAGAGATAGCGGTGTAGATATTTCCATGTTCATACAGATAGCGGTGTAGATATTTCCATGTTTTTACAGATAGCTGTGAAGATGTATGCATGTTTACACAGATAGCGTTGTAGATATTTCCATGTTCATAGAGATAGCGGTGCTGATATTTCCATGTTAATAGAGATAGCGGTGTAGTTATTTCCATGTGTAAAGGGATAGCTTTGTAGATATTTCCATGTATATGCAGATACCTGTGTAGCTATTTCCATGTTCATACAGATAGCGGTGCAGATATTTCCATGTTCATCCAGACGGCTGTGTAGATATATCCATGTTCATACAGATGGCGGTGAAGATATTTCCTTTTTCATACAGATAGCGGTGCAGATATTTCCATGTTCGTCCAGATGGCTGTGTAGATATATCGATGTTCATACAGATGGCTGTGAAGATATTTCCATCTTTATACAGATAGCGGTGAAGATGTATGCATGTTTACACAGATAGCGGTGTAGATATTTCCATGTTCATACAGATATCGGTGTAGATATTTCCATGTTCATCCAGATGGCTGTGTAGATATATCCATGTTCATACAGATAGCGGTGTAGATATTTCCATGTTCATAGAGTTAGTGCTGTAGATATTTCCATGTTCATACAGATAGCGGTGTAGCTATTTCCATGTTCATACAGATAGCGATGTAGATAATTGCTTGTTCGTACAGATAGCGGTGTAGACATTTCCATGTTCATACAGATAGCGGTGCTTATATTTCCATGTTTATACAGGTAGCGGTGTAGATATTTCCAACTTTATACAGATAGCGGTGTAGATATTTCCATGTTTATACAGATAGCGGTGTAGATATTTCCAAGTTTATACAGATAGCGGTGTAGATATCTCCATCTTAATACAGTTGGCGTTGTAGATATTTATATGTTCATACAGATGGCAGTGCAGATATTTCAATGTTCATACAGATGGCGGTGTAGATGTTTCCATGTTTATAGAGATAGCGGTGTAGCTATTTCCATGTTCATACAGATAGCGGTTTAGATATTTCCATGTTCATACAGATAGTGGTGTAGATATTTCCATGTTCATACAGATAGCGGTGTAGCTATTTCCATGTTCATACAGATAGCGGTGTAGATATTTCCATGTTCATCCAGATGGCTTTGTAGACATATCCATGTTCATACAGATGGTGGTAAAGGTAATTCCATGTTCATACAGATAGCGGTGTAGATATTTCCATGTTCATACAGATAGTGGTATAGATATTTCTATGTCCATACAGATAGAGGGGCTGATATTTCCATGTTCATACAGATAGCGGTGCTGATATTTCCATGTTTATACAGCTAGCGGTGTAGATATTTCCATGTTTATACAGATAGCGGTGTAGATACTTCCATGTTTATACAGACAGCGGTGTAGATATCTCCATCTTAATACAGATGGCGGTGTAGATATTTATGTGTTCATACTGATGGCCGTGCAGATATTTCCATGTTCATACAGATGACGGTGTAGATATTTCCATTTTCATACAGATAGTGTTGTAGATATTTCCATGTGTAAAGAGATAGCTGTGTAGATATTTCCACGTATATGCAGATAGCTGTGTAGATATTTCCATTTTCATGCAGATAGCGGTTTAGATATTTCCATGTTCAAACAGATAGCAGTGTAGATATTTCCATGTTTATACAGATAGCGGTGTAGATATTTCCATGTTTATACAGATAGCGGTGAAGATGTATGCATGCTTACACAGATAGCGTTGTAGATTCTTCCATGTTCATCCAGACGGCTGTGTAGATATATCCATTTTCATACAGATGGCGGTGAAGATATTTCCATGTTCGCACAGATAGCGGTTTAGATATTTCCATGTTCATACAGATAGCGGTGTAGTTATTTCCATGTTCATACAGATATTGGTGAAGATATTTCCATGTTCGTACAGATAGCTGTGTAGCTATTTCCATGTTCATACAGATAGTGGTGTAGATATTTCCATGTTCATACAGATAGAGGGGCTGATATTTCCATGTTCATACAGATAACGGTGCTGATATTTCCATGTTTATACAGTTAGCGGTGTAGATATTTCCATGTTTATACATATAGCGGTGTAGTTATTTCCATATGTAAAGAGAAAACTGTGTATATATTTTCATGTATATGCAGATAGCTGTGTGGATATTTCCATTTTCATGCAGATAGCGGTTAAGATATTTCCATGTTCAAACAGATAGCGGTGTAGATATTTCCATGTTCATTCAGATAGCGGTGTATATATTTCCATGTTTATACAGATGTCGGTGAAGATGTATGCATGTTTACACAGATAACAGTGTAGGTATTTCCATTTTCATACAGATTGCGTTGTAGATATTTCCATGTTCATCCAGATGGCTGTGTAGATATATCCATGTTCATACAGATAGCGGTGTAGATATTTCCATGTTCATACAGATAGTGCTGTAGATATTTCCATGTTCATACAGATAGCGGTGTAGCTATTTCCATGTTCATACAGATATCGGTGTAGATATTTCCATGTTCATACACATAGCTGTGTTGATATTTCCATGTTCATACAGATAGCGGTGTAGATATTTCCATGTTTATACAGATAGTGGTGTAGATATTTCCATCCTCATTCAGATGGCTGTCTAGATATATCCATGTTCATACAGATGGCGGTGAAGATATTTCCATGTTCATACAGATAGCGGTGTAGATATTTCCATGTTCATACAGATAGCGGTTTAGATATTTCCATGTTCATCCAGATGGCTGTGTAGACATATCCATGTTCATTACAGATGGCGGTGAAGATAATTCCATGTTCGTACAGATAGCGGTGTAGATATTTCCATGTTCATACTGATAGTGGTGTAGATATTTCCATGTTCATACACATAGAGGGGCTGATATTTCCATGTTCATACAGATAGCGGTGCTGATATTTCCATGTTTATACAGATAGCTGTCTAGATATTTCCATGTTTATGCAGATAGCGGTGTAGTTATCTCCATCTTAATACAGATGGCGGTGTAGATATTTATATGTTCATACAGATGGCGGTGCAGATATTTCCATGTTCATACAGATAGCGGTGTAGTTATTTCTATGTGTAAAGAGATAGCTTTGTAGATATTTCCATGTATATGCAGTTAGCTGTGTAGATATTTCCATTTTCACGCAGATAGCGGTGTAGATATTTCCATGTTCAAACAGATAGCGGTGTAGATATTTCCATGTTCATACAGATAGTGGTGTATATATTTCCATGTTTATACAGCTAGCGGTGAAGATGTATGCATGTTTACACAGATAGCGGTGTAGATATTTCCATGTTCATCCAGATGGCTGTGTTGATATATCCATGTTCATACAGATAGCGGTGTAGATATTTCCATGTTCATACAGACAGCGGTGTAGCCATTTCCATGTTCATGGAGATAGCGGTGTAGATATTTCCATGTTCATCCAGATGGCTGTGTAGATATATCCATGTTCATACAGATGGCGGTGAAGATATTTCCATGTTCATACAGATAGCGGTGTAGATATTTCCATGTTCATACAGATAGTGGTGTAGATATATCCATGTTCATACAGATAGCGGTGTAGCTATTTCCATGTTCATGTAGAAAGCAGTGTAGATATGTCCATGTTCATCCAGATGGCTGTTTAGATATATCCATGTTCATACAGATGGCGGTGTAGATATTTATATGTTCATAGAGGTGGCGGTGCAGATATTTCCATGTTCATACAGATGGCGGTGTAGATATTTCCATGTTCATACAGATAGCGGTGTAGCTATTTCCATGTTCATACAGATGGCGGTGCAGGTATTTCCATGTTCATAAAGATGGCGGTGTAGATATTTCCTTTTTCATACAGATAGCGGTGTAGCTTTTTCCATGTTCATGCAGATAGCGGTGTTGATATTTCCATGTTCATCCCGATGGCTGTGTAGATATATCCATGTTCATACAGATGGCGGTGAAGATATTTTCATGTTCGTACAGATAGCGGTGTAGATATTTCCATGTTCATACAGATAGTGGTGTAAATATTTCCATGTTCATACAGATAGAGGGGCTGATATTTCCATGTTCATACAGATAGCGGTGCTGATATTTCCATGTTTATACAGGTAGCGGTGTAGATATTTCTATGTTTATACAGATACCGGTGTACATATTTCCATGTTTATACAGATAGCGGTGTAGATATTTCCATGTTTATACAGATAGCGGTGTAGATATCTCCATCTTAATACAGATGGCGGTGTAGATATTTATATGTTCATACAGATGGCCGTGCAGATATTTCCATGTTCATTCAGATGGCGGTGTAGTTATTTCCATGTGTTAAGAGATAGCTGTGTAGATATTTCCATGTATATGCAGATAGCTGTGTAGATATTTCCATTTTCATGCTGATAGCGGTTTTGATATTTCCATGTTCAAACAGATAGCGGTGTAGATATTTCCATGTTCATACAGATAGCGGTGTAGATATTTCCATGTTTATACAGATAGCGGTGAAGAAGTATGCAAGTTTACACAGATAGCGGTGTATATATTTCCATGTTCATACAGATAGCGGTGTAGGTATTTCCATGTTCATCCAGATGGCTATGTAGATATATCCATGTTCATACAGATAGCGGTGTAGATATTTCCATGTTCATACAGATAGAGCTGCAGATATTTCCATGTTCATACAGATAGCGGTGTAGCTATTTCCATGTTCATACAGATAGCGGTGTAGATATTTCCATGTTCGTACAGATAGCGGTGTAGATATTTCCATGTTCATACAGATAGCGGTGCTTATATTTCCATGTTTATACAGGTAGCGGTGTAGATATTTCCATGTTTATACAGATAGCGGTGTAGATATTTCCATGTTTATACAGATAGCAGTGTAGATATTTCCAGGTTTATACAGATAGCGGTGTAGATATCTCCATCTTAATACAGATGGCGGTGTAGATATTTATATCTTCATACAGATGGCGGTGCAGATATTTCCATGTTCATACAGATGGCGGTGTAGATATTTCCATGTTCATACAGATAGCGGTGTAGATATTTCCATGTTCATACAGATGGCGGTGCAGATATTTCCATGTTCATACAGATAGCGGTGTAGCTATTTCCATGTTCATGCAGATAGAGATGTAGATATTTCCTTGTGTAAAGAGATAGCTGTGTAGATATTTCCATGTATATGCAGATAGCTGTGTAGATATTTCCATTTTCATGCAGATAGCGGTTTAGATATTTCCATGTTCAAACAGATAGCGGTGTAGATATTTCCATGTTCATACAGATAGCGGTGTAGATATTTCCATGTTTAGACAGATAGCGGTGAAGTTGTATGCATGTTTACCCAGATAGCGGTGTAGATATTTCCATGTTCATCCAGATGGCTGTGTAGATATATCCATGTTCATACAGATGGCGGTGAAGATATTTCCATGTTCGTACAGATAGCGGGGTAGATATTTCCATTTTCATACAGATAGTGGTGTAGATATTTCCATGTTCGTACTGATAGCGGTGTAGCTATTTCCACGTTCATACAGATAGCGGAGCTGATATTTCCATGTTTAAACAAGTAGCGGTGTAGATATTTCCATGTTTATACAGATAGCGGTGTAGATATTTCAATATTTATACTGATAGCGGTGTAGGTATCTCCATCTTAATACAGATGGCGGTGTAGATATTTATATGTTCATACAGATGGCGGTGCAGATATTTCCATGTTCATACAGATGGCGGTGTAGATATTTCCATGTTCATACAGATAGCGTTGTAGTTATTTCCATATTTAAAGAGTTAGCTGTGAATATATTTCCATGTATATGCAGATAGCTGTGTAGATATTTCCATTTTCATGCAGATAGCGGTTTAGATATTTCCATGTTCAAACAGATAGCGGTGTAGATATTTCCATGTTCATACAGTTAGCGGTGTATATATTTCCATGTTCATACAGATGGCGGTGAAGATGTATGCATGTTTACACAGATAACGGTGTAGATATTTCCATGTTCATACAGATAGCGGTGTAGATATTTCCATGTTCATCCAGATGGCTGTGTAGATATATCCATGTTCATACAGATAGCGGTGTAGATATTTCCATGTTCATACAGATAGTGCTGTAGATATTTCCATGTTCATACAGATAGCGGTGTAGCTATTTCCATGTTCATACAGATAGCGGTGTAGATATTTCCATGTTCATACAGATAGCGGTGTAGATATTTCCATGTTCATACAGATAGCGGTGTAGATATTTCCAAGTTCATACAGTTAGCGGAGTAGAAATTTCCATGTTCATACAGATAGCGGTGCGGATATTTCCATGTTTATACAGATAGTTGGGCAGATATTTCCATGTTTATACAGATAGCGGTGTAGTTATTTCCATCTTAATACAGATGGTGGTGTACGTATGTCTATGTTCATGCAGATGGCGTTGTACATATTTCCCTGTTAATACAGATGGTGGTGTAGATATTTCGAAGTTTATAGAGATAGCGCTGTAGTTATTTCCATATTTATAGAGAAATCTGTGTAGATATTTCCATGTATATGCAGATAACAGAGTAGATATTTCCATGTGCATGCAGACAGCGGTGTAGATATTTCCATGTTCATCCACATGCCAGTGTAGATATATCCATGTTCATACAGATGGCGGTGAAGATATTTCCATGTTCATACAGATGGTGGTGTAGATATTTCCATGTTCATACAAATGGCGGTGTAGATATTTCCATGTTCATAGAGATGGCGGTGTAGATATTTCCAAGTTTATACAGATAGCAGTGTAGTTATTTCCATGTTTATAGAGATAGCATAGTAAATATTTCCACTGATATACAGATAGCTGTGTACATATTTGCATGTTCATACAGATAGCGGTGTAGATATTTCCATGTTCATACAGATAGCCGTGTAGATATTTCCATGTTTAAAGAGATAGCGGTGTAGATATTTCCATGTTCATACAGATAGCTGTGTAGATGTTTCCATGTTCATACAGATAGCGGTGCAGATATTTCCATGTTCAAACAGATAGCGGTGTAGATATTTCCATGTTCATACAGATAGCGGTGCAGATATTTCCATGTTCATACAGTTAGCGGTGTGGATATTTCCATGTTCATACAGATGGTGGTGTAGATATTTACATGTTCATACAGATGGCGGTGTAGTTATTTCCATGTTCGTACAGATGGCGGTGTAGCTATTTCCATGTTCATAGAGATGGCGGTGTAGATATTTGCATGTTTATGCAGATAGCGGTATAGATATTTCAATGTTTATACAGATGGTGGTGTAGATATTTCCATGTTTATAGAGATGGCGGTCTAGATATTTCCATGTTTATAGAGATAGTGGTGTAGTTATTTCCAAGTTTATAGAGACAGCGTTGTAGATATTTCCATGTTTATGCAGATAGCAGTGAAGATATTTCCATGTTTATACAGATAGCGGTGTAGATATTTCCATGTTTAAAGAGATAGCGGTGTAGATATTTCCATGTTCATACAGATAGCGGTGTGGATATTTCCATGTTCATACAGATAGCGGTGAAGATATTTCCATGTTCAAACAGATAGCGGTGTAGATATTTCCAAGTTCATACAGATAGCGGTGTAGATATTTCCACGTTTATAGAGATGGCGGTGTGGATATTTCCATGTTCATACAGATGGCGGTGTAGATATTTCCATGTTTATAAAGATAGCGGTGCGGATATTTCCTTGTTTATACAGATGGGCAGATATTTCCATGTTTATACAGATAGCGGTGTAGATATTTCCATCTTAATACTGATGGCGGTGTAGATATGTCCATGTTCATACAGATGGCGGTGTAGATATTTCCATGTTCATACAGATGGCGGTGTAGATATTTGGAAGTTTATAGAGATAGCGCTGTAGTTATTTCCACATTTATAGAGAAATCTGTGTAGATATTTCCATATATATGCAGATAGCTGTGTAGATATTTCAATGTTCATGCAGATAGCGCTGTAGATATTTCCATGTTCATCCAGATGCCGGTGTAGATATATCCATGTTCATACAGATGGCGGTGAAGATATATCCATGTTCATACAGCTGGCGGAGAAAATGTTTCCGTGTTCATACAAATGGCGGTGTAGATATTTCCATGTTCATAGAGATGGCGGTGTAGATATTTCCATGTTCATACAAATGGCGGTGTAGATATTTCGATGTTCATAGAGATGGCGGTGTAGATATTTCCATGTTTATACAGATAGCAGTGTAGATATTTCCATCTTAATACAGATGGCGGTGTAGATATGTCCATGTTCGTACAGATGGCGGTGTAGATATTTCCATGTTCATACAGATGGCGGTGTAGATATTTCGAAGTTTATAGAGATAGCGCTGTAGTTATTTCCATATTTATAGAGAAATCTGTGTAGATATTTCCATGTATATGCAGATAGCTGTGTAGATATTTCCATGTTCATGCAGAAAGCGGTGTAGATATTTCCATGTTCATCCAGATGTCGGTGTGGATATATCCATGTTCACACAGATGGCGGTGAAGATATTTCCATGTTCATGCAGATGGCGGTGTAGATATTTCCATGTTCATACAAATGGCTGTTTAGATATTTCCATGTTCATAGAGATGGCGGTGTAGATATTTCCATGTTCATACAAATGGCGGTGTAGATATTTCCATGTTCATAGAGATGGCGGTGTAGATATTTCCATGTTTATACAGATAGCAGTGTAGTTATTTCCATGTTTATAGAGATAGCATTGTAGATATTTCCATTGATATACAGATAGCTCTGTAGATATTTGCATGTTCATACAGATAGCGGTGTAGATATTTCCATGTTCATACAGATGGCGGTGTAGATATTTCCATGTTCGTATGGATGGCAGTGTAGATATTTCCATGTTCATACAGGTGGCGGTGTAGATATTTCCCTGTTTATACAGATAGCATTGTAGTTATTTCCATGTTTATAGAGATAGCAGTGTAGATATTCCCATTGATATACAGATGGTTGTGTAGATATTTGCATGTTCATACAGATAGCGGTGTAGATATTTCCATGTTCGTACAGATAGCGGTGTAGATATTTCCATGTTCATACAGTTAGCCGTGTAGATATTTCCATGTTCATACAGATGGCCGTGTGGATATTTCCATGTTCATACAGATGGCGGTGTAGATATTTCGAAGTTTATAGAGATAGCGATGTAGTTATTTCCATATTTATAGAGAAATCTGTGTAGATATTTCCATGTACATGCAGATAGCTGTTTAGATATTTCCATGTTCATGCAGAAAGCGGTGTAGATATTTCCATGTTCATCCAGATGTCGGTGTAGATATATCTATGTTCATACAGATGGCTGTTAAGATATTTCCATGTTCATACAGATGGCGGTGTATATATTTCCATGTTCATACAAATGGCGGTGTAGATATTTCCATGTTCATAGAGATGGCGGTGTAGATATTCCCATGTTCATACAAATGGCGGTGTAGATATTTCCATGTTCATAGAGATGGCGGTGTAGATAGTTCCATGTTCATACAGATAGCGGTGTAGATATTTCCATGTTCATGCAGATGGCGGTGAAGGTATTTCCATGTTCATACAGGTGGCGGTGTAGATATTTCCATGTTTATTCAGATGACGGTGAATATATTTCCATGTTTATGCAGATGGCGGTGTAGATATTTCCATGTTTATACCGATAGCAGTGTAGATATTTCCATGTTTATAGAGATAGTCGTGTAGATAATTCCAAATTTATACTGATAGCATTGTAGATATTTCCAAATTCATACAGATAGCGATGTAGATATTTCCACGTTTATAGAGATGGCGGAGTAGATATTTCCATGTTCATACAGATGGCGGTTTGGATATTTCCATGTTTCTAGAGATGGCGGTGTAGATATTTTCATGTTTACACAGATGGAGGTGTAGATATTTCCGTGTTTACACTGATAGCGGTGTAGACATTTCCATGTTTACACAGATAGCGGTGTGGATATTTCCATGTTTATGCAGATAGCGGTGTATATATTTCCACGTTTATACAGATAGCGGTGCGCATATTTCCATGTTTATACAGATAGTTGGGCAGGTATTTCCATGTTTATACAGATAGCGGTGTAGTTATTTCCATCTTAATACAGATGGTGGTGTAGGTATGTCCATGTTCGTGCAGATGGCGTTGTACATATTTCCCTGTTAATACAGATGGTGGTGTAGATATTTCGAAGTTTATAAAGATAGCGCTGTAGTTATTTCCATATTTATAGAGAAATCTGTGTAGATATTTCCATGTATATGCAGATAACAGAGTAGATATTTCCATGTTCATGAAGACACCGGTGTAGAAATTTCCATGTTCATCCAGATGCTGGTGTAGATATATCCATGTTCATACAGATGGCAGTGAAGATATTTCCATGTTCATACAGAAGGTGGTGTAGATATTTCCATGTTCATACAAATGGCGGTGTAGATATTTCCATCTTCATAGAGCTGGTGGTGTAGATATTTCCATGTTTATACAGATAGCAGTGTAGTTATTTCCATGTTTATAGAGATAGCATAGTTAATATTTCCACTGATATACAGATAGCTGTGTACATATTTGCATGTTCATACAGATAGCGGTGTAGATATTTCCATGTTCATACAGATAGCTGTGTAGATATTTCCATGTACATACAGATAGCGGTGCAGATATTTCCATGTTCAAACAGATAGCGGTGTAGATATTTCCATGTTCATACAGATAGCGGTGCAGATATTTCCATGTTCATACAGTTAGCGGTGTAGATATTTCCATGTTCATACAGATGGTGGTGTAGATATTTACATGTTCATACAGATGGCGGTGTAGATATTTCCATGTTCGTACAGATGGCGGTGTAGATATTTCCATGTTCATAGAGATGGCGGTGTAGATATTTGCATGTTTATGCAGACATCGGTATAGATATTTCCATGTTTATACAGATGGTGGTGTAGATATTTCCATGTTTATAGAGGTGGCAGTCTAGGTATTTCCATGTTTATAGAGATAGTGGTGTAGTTATTTCCAAGTTTATAGAGAGAGCGTTGTAGATATTTCCATGTTTATGCAGATAGCGGTGAAGATATTTCCATGTTTATACAGATAGCGGTGTAGATATTTCCATGTTTAAAGAGATAGCGGTGTAGATATTTCCATGTTCATACAGATAGCGGTGTAGATATTTCCATGTTCATACAGATAGCGGTGCAGATATTTCCATGTTCAAACAGATAGCGGTGTAGATATTTCCAAGTTCATACAGATAGCGGTGTAGATATTTCCACGTTTATAGAGATGGCGGTGTAGATATTTCCATGTTCATACAGATGGCGGTGTAGGTATTTCCATGTTTATAGAGATGGCGGTGTAGATATTTTCATGTTTACACAGATGGCGGTGTAGATATTTCCATGTTTACACAGATAGCGGTGTAGACATTTCCATGTTTACACAGATAGCGGTGTGGATATTTCCATGTTTATGCAGATAGCGGTGTAGATATTTCCATGTTTATACAGATAGCGGTGCGGATATTTCCTTGTTTATATAGATGGGCAGATATTTCCATGTTTTTACAGATAGCGGTGTAGATATTTCCATCTTAATACTGATGGCAGTGTGGATATGTCCATGTTCGTACAGATGGCCGTGTAGATATTTCCATATTCATACAGATGGCGGTGTAGATATTTGGAAGTTTATAGAGATAGCGCTGTAGTTATTTCCACATTTATAGAGAAATCTGTTTAGATATTTCCATATATATGCAGATAGCTGTGTAGATATTTCAATGTTCATGCAGATAGCGCTGTAGATATTTCCATGTTCATCCAGATGCCAGTGTAGATATATCCATGTTCATACAGATGGCGGTGAAGATATATCCATGTTCATACAGCTGGCGGAGAAAATGTTTCCATGTTCATACAAATGGCGGTGTAGATATTTCCATGTTCATAGAGATGGCGGTGTAGATATTTCCATGTTCATAAAAATGGCCGTGTAGATATTTCGATGTTCATAGAGATGGCGGTGTAGATATTTCCATGTTTATACAGATAGCAGTGTAGTTATTTCCATGTTCATAGAGATAGCATTGTGGATATTTCCACTGATATACAGATAGCTGTGTATATATTTGCATGTTCATACAGATAGCGGTGTAGATATTTCCATGTTCATACAGATAGCGGTGTAGATATTTCCATGTTCATACAGATAGCGGTGTATATATTTCCATGTTCATACAAATAGCGGTGTAGATATTTCAATGTTCATACAGATAGCGGTGAAGATATTTCCATGTTCATACAGATAGCGGTGTAGATATTTCCATGTTCATACAGATAGCGGTGCAGATATTTCCATGTTCATACAGTTAGCGGTGTAGATATTTCCATGTTCATACAGATGGTGGTGTTGATATTTACATGTTCATACAGATGGCGTTGTAGATATTTCCATGTTCGTACAGATGGCGTTGTAGATATTTCCATGTTCATAGAGATGGCGGTGTAGATATTTCCATGTTTATGCAGATAGCGGTATAGATATTTCCATGTTTATACAGATGGTGGTGTAGATATTTCCATGTTTAAAGAGATGGCGGTCTAGATATTTCCATGTTTATAGAGATAGTTGTGTAGTTATTTCCAAGTTTATAGAGACAGCGTTGTAGATATTTCCATGTTTATACAGATAGCGGTGAAGATATTTCCATGTTTATGCAGATAGCGGTGTGGATATTTCCATGTTTATACAGATAGCGGTGTAGATATTTCCATGTTTATAGAGATAGTGGTGTAGATAATTCCAATTTTATACAGATAGCAGTGTAGATATTTCCAAGTTGATACAGATAGCGGTGTAGATATTTCCACGTTTATAGATATGGCTGTGTAGATATTTCTATGTTCAAACAGATGGCGGTGTAGATATTTCCATGTTTACGCAGATAGCGGTGTAGACATTTCCATGTTTACACAGATAGCGGTGTGGATATTTCCATGTTTATGCAGATAGCGGTGTAGATATTTCCATGTTTATGCAGATAGCGGTGCGGATATTTCCATGTATATACAGATGGGCAGATATTTCCATGTTTATACAGATAGCGGTGTATATATTTCCATCTTAACACAGATGGCGGTGTAGATAAGTCCATGTTTGTACAGATGGCCGTGTAGATATTTCCATGTTCATACAGATGGCGGTTTTGATATTTTGAAGTTTATAGAGATACCGCTGTAGTTATTTCCATATTTATAGAGAAATCTTTGTAGATATTTCCATGTATATGCAGATAGCTGTGTAGATATTTCCATGTTCATGCAGACAGCGGTGTAGATATTTCCATGTTAATCCAGATGTCGGTGTAGATATATCCATGTTCATACAGATGGTGGTGAAGATATTTCCATGTTCATACAGATGGCGGTGTAGATATTTCCATGTCCATACAAATGGCGGTGTAGATATTTCCATGTTCATAGAGATGGCGGTGTAGATATTTCCATGTTCATACAAATGGCGGTGTAGATATTTCCCTGTTCATACAGATGGTGGTGTAGATATTTCCATGTTTATACAGATAGCAGTGTAGTTATTTCCATGTTTATAGAGATAGCAGTGTAGATGTTGCCATTGATATACAGATAGCTGTGTAGATATTTGCATGTTCATACAGATATCGGTGTAGATATTTCCATGTTCATACAGATAGCGGTGTAGATATTTCCATGTTCATACAGATAGCGGTGTAGGTATTTCCTTGTTCATACAGATAACAGTGTAGATATTTCCATGTTCACACAAATAGCGGTGTACATATTTCCAAGTTCATACAGATAGCGGTGTAGATATTTCCATGTTCATACAGTTAGCGGTGTAGATATTTCCATGTTCATACAGATGGCCGTGGAGATATTTACATGTTCATACAGATGGCGGTGTAGATATTTCCATGTTCGTACTGATGTCGGTGTAGATATTTTCATGTTCATAGAGATGGCTGTGTAGACATTTCCATGTTTATGCAGATAGCGGTATAGATATTTCCATGTTTATACAGATGGTGGTGTAGATATTTCCATGTTTATAGAGATTTCGGTCTAGATATTTCCATGTTTGTAGAGATAGTGGTGTAGTTATTTCCAAGTTTATAGAGACAGCGTTGTAGTTATTTCCATGTTTATTCAGATAGCGGTGAAGGTATTTCCATGTTTAAACAGATAGCGGTGTAGATATTTCCATGTTTATACAGATAGCAGTGTAGATATTTCCATGTTTATAGAGATAGTGGTGTAGATAATTCCAATTTTATACTGATAGCATTGTAGATATTCCCAAATTCATACAGATAGCGGTGTAGATATTTCCACGTTTATAGAGATGGCGGTGTAGATATTTCCATGTTCATAGAAATGGCGGTGTAGATATTTCCATGTTTATAGAGATGGCAGTGTAGATATTTTCATGTTTACACAGATGGCGGTGTAGATATTTCCATGTTTACACAGATAGCGGTGTAGACATTTCCATGTTTACACAGATAGCGGTGTGGATATTTCCATGTTTATGCAGATAGCGGTGTAGATATTTCCATGTTTATACAGATAGCGGTGCGGATATTTCCATGTTTATACAGATGGGCAGATATTTCCATGTTTATACAGATAGCGGTGTAGATATTTCCATCTTAATACAGAAGGCGGTGTAGATATGTCCATGTTCATACAGATGGCGGTGAAGATATTTCCATGTTTATAGAGATAGCAGTGTAGATATTTCCATTGATATACAGATAGCTCTGTAGATATTTGCATGTTCATACAGATAGCAGTGTAGATATTTCCATGTTCATACAGACGGCGGTGTCGATATTTCCATGTTCGTACGGATGGCAGTGTAGATATTTCCATGTTCATTCAGGTTGCGGTGTAGATATTTCCATGTTTATACAGATAGCAGTGTAGTTATTTCCATGTTTATAGAGACAGCAGTGTAGATATTCCCATTGATATACAGATAGCTGTGTAGATATTTGCATGTTCATACAGATAGCGGTGTAGATATTTCCATGTTCGTACAGATAGCGGTGTAGATATTTCCATGTTCATACAGATAGCGGTGTAGACATTTCCAAGTTCATACAGTTAGCGGAGTAGATATTTCCATGTTCATACAGATAGTGGTGTAGATATTTCCATGTTCATACAGTTAGCGGTGTAGATATTTCCATGTTCATACAGATGGCCGTGTAGATATTTACATGTTCATACAGATGGTGGTGTAGATATTTCCATGTTCGTACAGATGTCGGTGTAGATATTTTCATGTTCATAGAGATGGCGGTGTAGATATTTCCATGTTTATGCAGATAGCGGTATAGATATTTCCATGTTTATACAGATGTTGGTGTAGATATTTCCATGATTATAGAGATGACGGTCTAGATATTTCCATGTTTGTAGAGATAGTGGTGTAGTTATTTCCAAATCTATAGAGACAGCGTTTTAGATATTTCCATGTTTATACAGATAGCGGTGAAGATATTTCCATGTTTATACAGATAGCGGTGTAGATATTTCCATGTTTATTCAGATAGCGGTGAAGATATTTCCATGTTTATACAGATAGTGGTGTAGATATTTCCATGTTTATACAGATAGCAGTGTAGATATTTCCATGTTTATAGAGATAGTGGTGTAGATAATTCCAATTTTATAAAGATAGCATTGTAGATATTTCCAAATTCATACAGATAGCGCTGTAGATATTTCCATGTTTATACAGATGGCGGTGGAGATATTTCCATGTTCATACAGATGGCGGTGGGGATATTTCCATGTTTATAGAGATTTCGGTGTTGATATTTTCATGTTTACACAGATGGATGTGTAGATATTTCCGTGTTTACACATATAGCGGTGTAGACATTTCCATGTTTACACTGATAGCGGTGTGGATATTTCCATGTTTATGCAGATAGTGGTGTAGATATTTCCATGTTTATACAGATAGCGGTGCGGATATTTCCATGTTTATACAGATAGTTGGGCAGATATTTCCATGTTTATACAGATAGCGGTGTAGATATTTCCATCTTAATACAGATGGTGGTGTAGGTATGTCCATGTTCGTACAGATGGCGTTGTACATATTTCCCTGTTAATACAGATGTTGGTGTAGATATTTCGAAGTTTATAGAGATAGCGCTGTAGTTATTTCCATATTTATAGAGAAATCTGTGTAGATATTTCCATGTATATGCAGATAACAGTGTAGATATTCCCATGTTCATGCAGATAGCGGTGTAGATATTTCCATATTCATCCAGATGCCGGTGTAGATATATCCATATTCATACAGATGGCGGTGAAGATATTTCCATGTTCATACAGATGGTGGTGTAGATATTTCCATGTTCATACAAATGGCGGTGTAGATATTTCAATGTTCATAGAGATGGCGGTGTAGATATTTCCATGTTTCTACAGATAGCAGTGTAGTTATTTCCATGTTTATAGAGATAGCATAGTAAATATTTCCACTGATATACAGATAGCTGTGTAGATATTTGCATGTTCATACAGATAGCGGTGTAGATATTTCAATGTTCATACAGATAGCGGTGTAGATATTTCCATGTTTAAAGAGATAGCGGTGTAGATATTTCCATGTTCATACAGATAGCGGTGTAGATATTTCCATGTTCATACAGATAGCGGTGCAGATATTTCCATGTTCAAACAGATAGCGGTGTAGATATTTCCATGTTCATACAGATAGCGGTGCAGATATTTCCATGTTCATACAGTTAGCGGTGTAGATATTTCCATGTTCATACAGATGGTGGTGTAGATATTTACATGTTCATACAGATGGCGGTGTAGGTATTACCATGTTCGTACAGATGGCGGTGTAGATATTTCCATGTTCATAGAGATGGCGGTGTAGATATTTGCATGTTTATGCAGATAGCGGTACAGATATATCCATGTTTATACAGATGGTGGTGTAGATATTTCCATGTTTATAGAGATGGTGGTCTAGATATTTCCATGTTTATAGAGATAGTGGTGTTGTTATTTCCAAGTTTATAGAGACAGCGTTCTAGATATTTCCATGTTTATGCAGATAGCGGTGAAGATATTTCCATGTTTATACAGATAGCGGTGTAGATATTTCCATGTTTATACAGATAGCAATGTAGATATTTCAAAGTTCATTCAGATAGCGGTGTAGATATTTCCATGTTCATACAGGTGGCGGTGTAGATATTTCCATGTTTATACAGATAGCAGTGTAGTTATTTCCATGTTTATAGAGATAGCAGTGCAGATATTTCCATTGATATACAGATAGCTGTGTAGATATTTGCATGTTCATACAGATAGCGATGTAGATATTTCCATGTTCGTACAGATAGCGGTGTAGATATTTCCATGTTCATACAGATAGCGGTGTAGGTATTTCCATGTTCATACAGATAACGGTGTAGATATTTCCATGTTCATACAGATAGCGGTGTAGATATTTCCATGTTCATAAAGTTAGTGGAGTAGATATTTCCATGTTCATACAGATGGAGGTGTAGATATTTACATGTTCACACAGATGGCGGTGTAGATATTTCCATGATCGTACAGATGGCGGTGTAGATATTTCCATGTTCATAGAGATTGTGGTGTACATATGTCCATGTTTATGCTGATAGCGGTATAGATAATTCCATGTTTATACAGATGGTGGTGTAGGTATTTCCATGTTCATAGAGATGGCGGTCTAGATATTTCCATGTTTATAGAGACAGTGGTGTAGTTATTTCCAAGTTTATAGAGACAACGTTGTAGATATTTTCATGTTTATACAGATAGCGGTGAAGATATTTTCATGTTTATACAGATAGCGGTGTAGATATTTCCACGTTTAAACAGATATCGGTGTAGATATTTCCATGTTTATAGAGATAGTGGTGTAGATAATTCCAATTTTATACAGATAGCAATGTAGATATTTCCAAGTTCATACAGATAGCCTTGTAGATATTTCCACGTTTATAGAGATGGTGGTGTAGATATTTCCATGTACATACAGTTGGCGGTGTAGATATTTCCATGTTTATAGAGATGGCGGTGTAGATATTTTCATGTTTACACAGATGGCGGTGCAGATATTTCCATGTTCGTACAGATAGCGGTGTAGATATTTCCATGTTCATACAGATAGCGGTGTAGATATTTCCAAGTTCATACAGTTAGCGGAGTAGATATTTCCATGTTCATACAGATAGCGGTGTAGATATTTCCATGTTCATACAGTTAGCGGTGTAGATATTTCCATTTTCATACAGATGGCCGTGTAGATATTTACATGTTCATACAGATTGCGGTGTAGATATTTCCATGTTCGTACAGATGTCGGTGTAGATATTTTCATGTTCATAGAGATGGCGGTGTAGATATTTCCATGTTTATGCAGATAGCGGTATAGATATTTCCATGTTTATACAGATGGTGGTGTAGGTATTTCCATGTTTATAGAGATGGCGGTCTAGATATTTCCATGTTTGTAGAGATAGTGGTGTAGTTATTTCCAAGTTTATAGAGACAGCGTTGTAGATATTTCCATGTTTATACAGATAGCGGTGAAGATATTTCCATGTTTATACAGATAGCGGTGTAGATATTTCCATGTTTATTCAGATAGCGGTGAAGATATTTCCATGTTTATACAGATAGCGGTGTAGATATTTCCATGTTCATACAGATAGCTGTGTAGATATTGCCATGTTTATAGAGATAGTGGTGTAGATAATTCCAATTTTATACTGATAGCATTGTAGATATTTCCAAATTCATACAGATAGCGGTGTAGATATTTCCACGTTTATAGAGATGGCGGTGTAGATATTTCCATGTTCATACAGATGGCGGTGTGGATATTTCCATGTTTATAGAGATTTCGGTGTAGATATTTTCATGTTTACACAGATGGAGGTGTAGATATTTCCGTGTTTACACAGATAGCGGTGTAGACATTTCCATGTTTACACTGATAACGGTGTGGATATTTCCATGTTTATGCAGATAGCGGTTTAGATATTTCCATGTTTATACAGATAGCGGTGCGGATATTTCCATGTTTATACAGATAGTTGGGCAGATATTTCCATGTTTATACAGATAGCGGTGTAGATATTTCCATCTTAATACAGATGGTGGTGTAGATATGTCCATGTTCGTACAGATGGCGTTGTACATATTTCCCTGTTAATACAGATGGCGGTGTAGATATTTCGAAGTTTATAGAGATAGCGCTGTAGTTATTTCCATATTTATAGAGAAATCTGTTTAGATATTTCCATGTATATGCAGATAACAGTGTAGATATTTCCATGCTCATGCAGATAGCGGTGTAGATATTTTCATGTTCATCCAGATGCCGGTGTAGATATATCCATGTACATACAGATGGCGGTGAAGATATTTCCATGTTCATACAGATGGCGGTGTAGATATTTCCATGTTCATACAAATGGCGGTGTAGATATTTCCATGTTCATAGAGATGGCAGTGTAGATATTTCCATGTTCATACAAATGGCGGTATAGATATTTACATGTACATAGAGATGGCAGTGTAGATATTTCCATGTTTATACAGATAGCAGTGTAGTTATTTCCATATTTATAGAGATAGCATAGTAGATATTTCCACTGATATACAGATAGCTGTGTAGATATTTGCATGTTCATACAGATAGCGGTGTAGATATTTCCATGTTCATACAGGTGGCGGTGTAGATATTTCCATGTTTATACAGATAGCAGTGTAGTTATTTCCATGTTTATAGAGATAGCAGTGTAGATATTTCCATTGATATACAGATAGCTGTGTAGATATTTGCATGTTCATACAGATTGCGATGTAGATATTTCCATGTTCGTACAGATAGCGGTATAGATATTTCCATGTTCATACAGATAGCGGTGTAGGTATTTCCATGTTCATACAGATAACGGTGTAGATATTTCCATATTCATACAGATAGCGGTGTAGATATTTCCATGTTCATAAAGTTAGTGGAGTAGATATTTCAATGTTCATACAGATGGCGGTGTAGATATTTACATGTTCACACAGATGGCGGTTTAGATATTTCCATGATCGTACAGATGGCGGTGTAGATATTTCCATGTTCATTGAGATTGTGGTGTAAATATGTCCATGTTTATGCTGATAGCGGTATAGATAATTCCATGTTTATACAGATGGTGGTGTAGGTATTTCCATGTTCATAGAGATGGCGGTCTAGATATTTCCATGTTTATAGAGACAGTGGTGTAGTTATTTCCAAGTTTATAGAGACAGCGTTGTAGATATTTCCATGTTTATACAGATAGCATTGAAGATATTTTCATGTTTATACAGATAGTGGTGTAGATATTTCCACGTTTAAACAGATATCGGTGTAGATATTTCCATGTTTATACAGATAGCAGTGTAGTTATTTCCATGTTTATAGAGATAGCATTGTAGATATTTCCATTGATATACAGATAGCTCTGTAGATATTTGCATGTTCATACAGATAGCGGTGTACATATTTCCATGTTCATACAGATGGCCGTGTAGTTATTTCCATGTTCGTACGGATGGCAGTGTAGATATTTCCATGTTCATACAGGTGGCAGTGTAGATATTTCCATGTTTATACAGATAGCAGTGTAGTTATTTCCATGTTTATATTGATAGCAGTGTAGATATTCCCATTGATATACAGATAGCTGTGTAGATATTTGCATGTTCATACTGATAGCGGTGTTGATATTTCCATGTTCGTACAGATAGCGGTGTAGATATTTCCATGTTCATACAGATAGCGGTGTAGATATTTCCAAGTTCATACAGTTAGCGGAGTAGAAATTTCCATGTTCATACTGTTAGCGGTGTAGATATTTCCATGTTCATACAGATGGCCGTGTAGATATTTACATGTTCATACAGATGGTGGTGTAGATATTTCCATGTTCGTACAGATGTCGGTGTAGATATTTTCATTTTCATAGAGATGGCGGTGTAGATATTTCCATGTTTATGCAGATAGCGGTATAGATATTTCCATGTTTATAAAGACGGTGGTGTAGATATTTACATGTTTATAGAGATGGCGGTCTAGATATTTCCATGTTTGTAGAGATAGTGGTGTAGTTATTTCCAAGTTTATAGAGACAGCGTTTCAGATATTTCCATGTTTATACAGTTAGAGGTGAAGATATTTCCATGTTTATACAGATGGCAGTGTAGATATTTCCAGGTTTATTCAGATAGCCGTGAAGATATTTCCATGTTTATACAGATAGCGGTGTAGATATTTCCATGTTTATACAGATAGCAGTGTAGATATTTCCATGTTTATAGAGATAGTGGTGTAGATAATTCCAATTTTATACTGATAGCATTGTAGATATTTCCAAATTCATACAGATAGCGGTGTAGATATTTCCACGTTTATAGAGATGGCGGTGTAGATATTTCCATGTTCATACAAATGGCGGTGTAGTTATTTCCATGTTTATAGAGATGGCGGTGTAGATATTTTCATGTTTACACAGATGGCGGTGTAGATATTTCCATGTTTACACAGATAGCGGTGTAGACATTTCCATGTTTACACAGATAGCGGTGTGGATATTTCCATGTTTATGCAGATAGCGGTGTAGATATTTCCATGTTTATACAGATAGCGGTGTGGATATTTCCATGTTTATACAGATGGGCAGATAATTCCATGTTTATACAGATAGCGGTGCAGATATTTCCATCTTAATACAGATGGCGGTGTAGATATGTCCATGTTCGTACAGATGGCGGTGTAGTTATGTCCATGTTCATACAGATGGCGGTGTAGATATTTCAAAGTTTATAGAGATAGCGCTGTAGTTATTTCCATATTTATAGAGAAATCTGTGTAGATATTTCCATGTATATGCAGATAGCTGTGTAGATATTTCCATGTTCATGCAGAAAGCGGTGTAGATATTTCCATGTTCATCCAGATGTCGGTGTAGATATATCCATGTTCATACAGATGGCGGTGAAGATATTTCCATGTTCATACAGATGGCGGTGTAGATATTTCCATGTTCATACAAATGGCGGTGTAGATATTTCCATGGTCATAGAGACGGCGGTGTAGATATTTCCATGTTTATACAGATAGCAGTGTAGTTATTTCCATGTTTATAGAGATAGCATTGTAGATATTTCCATTGATATACAGATAGCTCTGTAGATATTTGCATGTTCATACAGATAGCGGTGTAGATATTTCCATGTTCATACAGATGGCGGTGTAGATATTTCCATGTTCGTACGGATGGCAGTGTAGATATTTCCATGTTCATACAGGTGGCGGTGTAGATATTTCCATGTTTATACAGATAGCAGTGTAGTTATTTCCATGTTTATAGAGATAGCAGTGTAGAGATTCCCATTGATATACAGATAGCTGTGTAGATATTTGCATGTTCATACTGATAGCGGTGTAGATATTTCCATGTTCGTACAGATAGCGGTGTAGATATTTCCATGTTCATACAGATAGCGGTGTAGATATTTCCAAGTTCATACAGTTAGCGGAGTAGAAATTTCCATGTTCATACAGATAGCGGTGTAGATATTTCCATGTTGATACAGTTAGCGGTGTAGATATTTCCATGTTCATACAGATGACCGTGTAGATATTTACATGTTCATACAGATGGCGGTGTAGATATTTCCATGTTCGTACAGATGTCGGTGTAGATATTTTCATGTTCATAGAGATGGCGGTGTAGATATTTCCATGTTTATGCAGATGGCGGTATAGATATTTCCATGTTTATACAGACGGTGGTGTAGATATTTACATGTTTATAGAGATGGCGGTCTAGATATTTCCATGTTTGTAGAGATAGTGGTGTAGTTATTTCCAAGTCTATAGAGACAGCGTTTTAGATATTTCCATGTTTATACAGATAGCGGTGAAGATATTTCCATGTTTATACAGATAGCGGTGTAGATATTTCCATGTTTATTCAGATAGCGGTGAAGATATTTCCATGTTTATACAGATAGTGGTGTAGATATTTCCATGTTTATACAGATAGCAGTGTAGATATTTCCATGTTTATAGAGATAGTGGTGTAGATAATTCCAATTTTATACAGATAGCATTGTAGATATTTCCAAATTCATACAGATAGCGCTGTAGATATTTCCATGTTTATACCGATGGCGGTGGAGATATTTCCATGTTCATACAGATGGCGGTGTGGATATTTCCATGTTTATAGAGATTTCGGTGTTGATATTTTCATGTTTACACAGATGGATGTGTAGATATTTCCGTGTTTACACATATAGCGGTGTAGACATTTCCATGTTTTCACAGATAGCGGTGTGGATATTTCCATGTTTATGCAGATAGTGGTGTAGATATTTCCATGTTTATACAGATAGCGGTGCGGATATTTCCATGTTTATACAGATAGTTGGGCAGATATTTCCATGTTTATACAGATAGCGGTGTAGATATTTCCATCTTAATACAGATGGTGGTGTAGGTATGTCCATGTTCGTACAGATGGCGTTGTACATATTTCCCTGTTAATACAGATGTTGGTGTAGATATTTCGAAGTTTATAGAGATAGCGCTGTAGTTATTTCAATATTTATAGAGAAATCTGTGTAGATATTTCCATGTATATGCAGATAACAGTGTAGATATTCCCATGTTCATGCAGATAGCGGTGTAGATATTTCCATATTCATCCAGATGCCGGTGTAGATATATCCATATTCATACAGATGGCGGTGAAGATATTTCCATGTTCATACAGATGGTGGTGTAGATATTTCCATGTTCATACAAATGGCAGTGTAGATATTTCAATGTTCATAGAGATGGCGGTGTAGATATTTCCATGTTTATACAGATAGCAGTGTAGTTATTTCCATGTTTATAGAGATAGCATAGTAAATATTTCCACTGATATACAGATAGCTGTGTAGATATTTGCATGTTCATACAGATAGCGGTGTAGATATTTCCATGTTCATACAGATAGCGGTGTAGATATTTCCATGTTTAAAGAGATAGCGGTGTAGATATTTCCATGTTCATACAGATAGCGGTGTAGATATTTCCATGTTCATACAGATAGCGGTGCAGATATTTCCATGTTCAAACAGATAGCGGTGTAGATATTTCCATGTTCATACAGATAGCGGTGCAGATATTTCCATGTTCATACAGTTAGCTGTGTAGATATTTCCATGTTCATACAGATGGTGGTGTAGATATTTACATGTTCATACAGATGGCGGTGTAGATATTTCCATGTTCGTACAGATGGCGGTGTAGATATTTCCATGTTCATAGAGATGGCGGTGTAGATATTTGCATGTTTATGCAGATAGCGGTACAGATATATCCATGTTTATACAGATGGTGGTGTAGATATTTCCATGTTTATAGAGATGGTGGTCTAGATATTTCCATGTTTATAGAGATAGTGGTGTTGTTATTTCCAAGTTTATAGAGACAGCGTTCTAGATATTTCCATGTTTATGCAGATAGCGGTGAAGATATTTCCATGTTTATACAGATAGCGGTGTAGATATTTCCATGTTTATACAGATAGCAGTGTAGATATTTCCATGTTTATAGAGATTGTGGTGTAGATAATTCCAATTTTATACAGATAGCAATGTAGATATTTCAAAGTTCATTCAGATAGCGGTGTAGATATTTCCATGTTCATACAGGTGGCGGTGTAGATATTTCCAAGTTTATACAGATAGCAGTGTAGTTATTTCCATGTTTATAGAGATAGCAGTGTAGATATTTCCATTGATATACAGATAGCTGTGTAGATATTTGCATGTTCATACAGATAGCGATGTAGATATTTCCATGTTCGTACAGATAGCGGTGTAGATATTTCCATGTTCATACAGATAGCGGTGTAGGTATTTCCATGTTCATACAGATAACGGTGTAGATATTTCCATGTTCATACAGATAGCGGTGTAGATATTTCCATGTTCATAAAGTTAGTGGAGTAGATATTTCCATGTTCATACAGATGGCGGTGTAGATATTTACAAGTTCACACAGATGGCGGTGTAGATATTTCCATGATCGTACAGATGGCGGTGTAGATATTTCCATGTTCATAGAGATTGTGGTGTACATATGTCCATGTTTATGCTGATAGCGGTATAGATAATTCCATGTTTATACAGATGGTGGTGTAGGTATTTCCATGTTCATAGAGATGGCGGTCTAGATATTTCCATGTTTATAGAGACAGTGGTGTAGTTATTTCCAAGTTTATAGAGACAGCGTTGTAGATATTTCCATGTTTATACAGATAGCGGTGAAGATATTTTCATGTTTATACAGATAGCGGTGTAGATATTTCCACGTTTAAACAGATATCGGTGTAGATATTTCCATGTTTATAGAGATAGTGGTGTAGATAATTCCAATTTTATACAGATAGCAATGTAGATATTTCCAAGTTCATACAGATAGCCTTGTAGATATTTCCACGTTTATAGAGATGGTGGTGTAGATATTTCCATGTACATACAGATGGCGGTGTAGATATTTCCATGTTTATAGAGATGGCGGTGTAGATATTTTCATGTTTACACAGATGGCGGTGCAGATATTTCCATGTTCGTACAGATAGCGGTGAAGATATTTCCATGTTCATACAGATAGCGGTGTAGATATTTCCAAGTTCATACAGTTAGCGGAGTAGATATTTCCATGTTCATACAGATAGCGGTGTAGATATTTCCATGTTCATACAGTTAGCGGTGTAGATATTTCCATGTTCATACAGATGGCCGTGTAGATATTTACATGTTCATACAGATTGCGGTTTAGATATTTCCATGTTCGTACAGATGTCGGTGTAGATATTTTCATGTTCATAGAGATGGCGGTGTAGATATTTCCATCTTTATGCAGATAGCGGTATAGACATTTCCATGTTTATACAGATGGTGGTGTAGGTATTTCCATGTTTATAGAGATGGCGGTCTAGATATTTCCATGTTTGTAGAGATAGTGGTGTAGTTATTTCCAAGTTTATAGAGACAGCGTTGTAGATATTTCCATGTTTATACAGATAGCGGTGAAGATATTTCCATGTTTATACAGATAGCGGTGTAGATATTTCCATGTTTCTTCAGATAGCGGTGAAGATATTTCCATGTTTATACAGATAGCGGTGTAGATATTTCCATGTTTATACAGATAGCAGTGTAGATATTGCCATGTTTATAGAGATAGTGGTGTAGATAATTCCAATTTTATACTGATAGCATTGTAGATATTTCCAAATTTATACAGATAGCGGTGTGGATATTTCCACGTTTATAGAGATGGCGGTGTAGATATTTCCATGTTCATACAGATGGCGGTGTGGATATTTCCATGTTTATAGAGATTTCGGTGTAGATATTTTCATGTTTACACAGATGGAGGTGTAGATATTTCCGTGTTTACACAGATAGCGGTGTAGACATTTCCATGTTTACACAGATAACGGTGTGGATATTTCCATGTTTATGCAGATAGCGGTTTAGATATTTCCATGTTTATACAGATAGCGGTGCGGATATTTCCATGTTTATACAGATAGTTGGGCAGATATTTCCATGTTTATACAGATAGCGGTGTAGATATTTCCATCTTAATACAGATGGTGGTGTAGATATGTCCATGTTCGTACAGATGGCGTTGTACATATTTCCCTGTTAATACAGATGGCGGTGTAGATATTTCGAAGTTTATAGAGATAGCGCTGTAGTTATTTCCATATTTATAGAGAAATCTGTTTAGATATTTCCATGTATATGCAGATAACAGTGTAGATATTTCCATGCTCATGCAGATAGCGGTGTAGATATTTTCATGTTCATCCAGATGCCGGTGTAGATATATCCATGTACATACAGATGGCGGTGAAGATATTTCCATGTTCATACAGATGGCGGTGTAGATATTTCCATGTTCATACAAATGGCGGTGTAGATATTTCCATGTTCATAGAGATGGCAGTGTAGATATTTCCATGTTCATACAAATGGCGGTATAGATATTTACATGTACATAGAGATGGCAGTGTAGATATTTCCATGTTTATACAGATAGCAGTGTAGTTATTTCCATATTTATAGAGATAGCATAGTAGATATTTCCACTGATATACAGATAGCTGTGTAGATATTTGCATGTTCATACAGATAGCGGTGTAGATATTTCCATGTTCATACAGGTGGCGGTGTAGATATTTCCATGTTTATACAGATAGCAGTGTAGTTATTTCCATGTTTATAGAGATAGCAGTGTAGATATTTCCATTGATATACAGATAGCTGTGTAGATATTTGCATGTTCCTACAGATAGCGATGTAGATATTTCCATGTTCGTACAGATAGCGGTATAGATATTTCCATGTTCATACAGATAGCGGTGTAGGTATTTCCATGTTCATACAGATAACGGTGTAGATATTTCCATGTTCATACAGATAGCGGTGTAGATATTTCCATGTTCATAAAGTTAGTGGAGTAGATATTTCAATGTTCATACAGATGGCGGTGTAGATATTTACATGTTCACACAGATGGCGGTGTAGATATTTCCATGATCATACAGATGGCGGTGTAGATATTTCCATGTTCATAGAGATTGTGGTGTACATATGTCCATGTTTATGCTGATAGCGGTATAGATAATTCCATGTTTATACAGATGGTGGTGTAGGTATTTCCATGTTCATAGAGATGGCTGTCTAGATATTTCCATGTTTATAGAGACAGTGGTGTAGTTATTTCCAAGTTTGTAGAGACAGCGTTGTAGATATTTCCATGTTTATACAGATAGCGGTGTAGATATTTCCACGTTTAAACAGATATCGGTGTAGATATTTCCATGTTTATAGAGATAGTGGTGTAGATAATTCCAATTTTATACAGATAGCAATGTAGATATTTCCAAGTTCATACAGATAGCCTTGTAGATATTTCCACGTTTATAGAGATGGTGGTGTAGATATTTCCATGTTTACACAGATAGCGGTGTAGACATTTCCATGTTTACACAGATAGCGGTGTGGATATTTCCATGTTTATGCAGATAGCGGTGCAGATATTTCCATGTTTATACAGATAGCGGTGCGGATATTTCCATGTTTATACAGATGGACGGATATTTCCATGTTTATACAGATAGCGGTGTAGATATTTCCATCTTAATACTGATGGCGGTGTAGATATGTCCATGTTCGTACAGTTGGCGGTGTAGATATTTCCATGTTCATACAGACGGCGGTGTAGATATTTTGAAGTTTATAGAGATAGCACTGTAGTTATTTTCACATTTATAGAGAAATCTGTGTAGATATTTCCATATATATGCAGATAGCTGTGTAGATATTTCAATGTTCATGCAGATAGCGCTGTAGATATTTCCATGTTCATCCAGATGCCGGTGTAGATATATCCATGTTCATACAGATGGTGGTGAAGATATATCCATGTTCACACAGATGGCGGAGAAAATGTTTCCATGTTCATACAAATGGCGGTGTAGATATTTCCATGTTCATAGAGATGGCGGTGTAGATATTTCCATGTTCATAGAAATGGCGGTGTAGATATTTCGATGTTCATAGAGATGGCGGTGTAGATATTTCCATGTTTATACAGATAGCAGTATAGTTATTTCCATGTTCATAGAGATAGCATTGTAGATATTTCCAGTGATATACAGATAGCTGTGTAGATATTTCCATGTTTATAGAGATGGCAGTCTAGATATTTCCATGTTTATAGAGATAGTGGTGTAGTTATTTCAAAGTTTATAGAGACAGCATTGTAGATATTTCCATGTATACACAGATAGCGGTGAAGATATTTCCATGTTTATACAGATAGCGGGGTCGATATTTCCATGTTTATACAGATAGCGGTGTAGATATTTCCATGTTTATAGAGATAGTGGTGTAGATAATTTCAATTTTATACAGATAGCAGTGTAGATATTTCCAAGTTCATACAGATAGCAGTGTAGATATTTCCACGATTATAGAGATGGCGGTGTAGATATTTCCATGTTCATACAGGTGGCGGTGTAGATATTTCCATGTTTATAGAGATGGCGGTGTAGATATTTTCATGTTTACACAGATGGCGGTGTAGATATTTCCATGTGTACACAGATAGCGGTGTAGACATTTCCATGTTTACACAGATAGCGGTGTGGATATTTCCGTGTTTATGCAGATAGCGGTGTAGATATTTCCATATTTATACAGATAGCGGTGCGGTTATTTCCATGTTTATACAGATATTGGTGAAGATATTTCCATGTTTATACAGATAGCGGTGTAGATATTTCCATCTTAATAGAGACGGCGGTGTAGATATGTCCATTCTCGTACAGATGGCGGTGTAGATATTTCCATGTTCATACAGATGGCGGTGGAGATATTTCCATGTTTATGCAGATAGTGGTATAGATATTCCCAAGTTTATACAGATGGTGCTGTAGGTATTTCCATGTTTATAGAGATGGCTGTCTAGATATTTCCATGTTTATAGAGATATTGGTGTAGTTATTTCCAAGTTTATAGAGACAGCATTGTAGATATTTCCATGTTTATACAGATATCGGTGAAGATATTTCCATGTTTTTACAGATAGCGGTGTAGATATTTCCGTGTTTATACAGATAACAGTGTAGATATTTCCATGTTTATAGAGATAGGTGTGTAGATAATTTCAATTTTTTACAGATAGCAGTGTAGGTATTTCCAGCTTCATACCGATTGCGGTGTAGATATTTCCACGTTCATAGAGATGGCGGTGTAGATATTTACATGTTCATAGAGATGGCGGTGTAGATATTTCCATGTTCGTATGGATGGCAGTGTAGATATTTCCATGTTCATACAGGTGGCGTTGTAGATATTTCCATGTTTATAAAGATAGCAGTGTAGTTATTTCCATGTTTATAGAGATAGCAGTGTAGATATTTCCATTGATATACAGATAGCTGTGTAGATATGTGCATGTTCATACAGATAGCGGTGTAGATATTTCCATGTTCGTACAGATAGCGGTGTAGATATTTCCATGTTGATACAGATAGCAATGTAGATATTTCCATGTTCATACAGATAGCGGTGTAGATATTTCCATGTTCACACAGTTAGCGGTGTAGACATTTCCATGTTCATACAGATGGCGGTGTAGATATTTCCATGTTCATACAGATAGCGGTGTAGATATTTCCATGTTCATACAGTTAGCCGTGTAGATATTTCCATGTTCATACAGATGGCGGTGTAGATAATTACATGTTCATACAGATGGCGGTGTAGATATTTCCATGTTCATGGAAATGGCGGTGTAGATATTTCCATGATTATGCAGACAGCGGTATAGATATTTCCATGTTTATACAGATGGTGGTGTAGATATTTCCATGTTTATGGGGATGGCGGTGTAGATATTTTCATGTTTACACAGATGGCGGTGTAGATATTTCCATGTTCATACAGATAGCGGTGTAGATATTTCCATGTTCATGCAGATAGCGGTGTAGATATTTCCATGTTCATACAAATAGCGGTGTAGTTATTTCCATGTTCATACAGTTAGCGATGTAGGTATTTCCATGTTTATAGAGATAGTGGTGTAATTATGTCTAAGTTTATAGAGACAGCGTTGTAGATATTTCCATGTTTATACAGATAGTGGTGAAGATATTTCCATGTTTATACAGATAGCAGTGTAGATATTTCCATCTTTATACAGATAACAGTGAAGATATTTCCATGTTTGTAGAGATAGTGGTGTAGATAATTTCAATTTTATACAGATAGCAGTGTAGATATTTCCAAGTTCATACCGATAGCGGTGTAGATATTTTCACGTTAATAGAGATGGCGGTGTAGATATTTCCATGTTCATACAGATAGCGGTGTTGATATTTCCATGTTCATACAGTTAGTGGTGTAGATATTTCCATGTTCTTACAGGTGGCGGTGTAGATATTTACATGTTCTTACAGATGGCCGAGTAGATATTTCCATGTTCGTACGAATGGCAGTGTAGATATTTCCATGTTCATACAGGTGGCGGTGTAGATATTTACATGCTTATACAGATAGCAGTGTAGTTATTGCCATTTTTATAGAGATAGCAGTGTAGATATTTCCATTGATATACAGATAGCTGTGTAGATATCTGCATGTTCATACAGATAGCGGTGTAGATATTTCCATGTTCGTACAGATAGCAGTGTAGATATTTCCATGTTCGTACAGATAGTGGAGTAGATATTTCCAAGTTCATACAGATAGCGGTGTAGATATTTCCACGTTTATAGAGATGGCGGTGTAGATATTTCCAGGTTCATACAGATGGCGGTGTAGATATTTCCATGTTTATAGAGATGGCGGTGTAGGTATTTTCATGTTTTCACAGATGGCGGTGTAGATATTTCCATGTTTACACAGATAGCGGTGTAGACATTTCCATGTTTACACAGATAGCGGTGTGGTTATTTCCATGTTTATGCAGATAGCGGTGTAGATATTTCCACGTTTATACAGATAGCGGTGCGGATATTTCCATGATTATACAGATAGTTGGGCAGATATTTCCATGTTTATACAGATAGCGGTGTAGATATTACCATCTTTATACAGATGGCTTTGTAGATATGTCCATGTTTGTACAGATGGCGGTGTAGATATTTCCATGTTCATACAGATCGCGGTGTAGATATTTCGAAGTTTATAGATATAGCGCTATAGTTATTTCCATATTTATAGAGAAATCTCTGTAGATATTTCCATGTATATGCAGATATCTGTGTAGATATTTCCATGTTCATGCAGGTAGCGGTGTAGATATTTCCATGTTCATCTAAATGCCGGTGTAGATATATCCATGTTCATACAGATGGCTGTGAAGATATTTCCATGTTCATACAGATGGCGGTGTAGATATTTCCATGTTCATACAAATGGCGGTGTAGATATTTAAAAGTTCATAGAGATGGCAGTGTACATATTTCCATGTTTATACAGATAGCAGTGTAGTTATTTCCATGTTTATAGATATAGCATTGTAGATATTTCCATTGTTATACAGATAGCGGTGTAGGTATTTCCATGTTCATACAGATAGCGGTGTAGATATTTCCATGTTCATACAGATAGCGGTGTAGATATTTCCATGTTCATACAGATGGCGGTGTAGATATTTCCATGTTCGTACGGATGGCAGTGTAGATATTTCCATGTTTATACAGATAGCATTGTAGATATTTCCATGTTTATAGAGATAGCAATGTAGATATTTCCATTGATATACAGATAGCTGTGTAGATATTTCTATGTTCGTACAGATAGCGCTGTAGATATTTCCATGTTCATACAGATAGCGGTGTAGATATTTCCATGTTCATACAGATAACGGTGTAGATATTTCCATGTTCATACAGATTAGCGGTGTAGATATTTCCATGTTCATACAGTTAGCCGTGTAGATATTTCCATGTTCATACAGATGGCGGTGTAGTTATTTACATGTTCATACAGATGGCGGTGTAGATATTTCCATGTTGGTACAGATGGCGGTGTAGATATTTCCATGTTCATGGAGATGGCGGTGTAGATATTTCCATGTTTATGCAGACAGCGGTATAGATATTTCCATGTTTATACAGATGGTGGTGTAGATATTTCCATGTTTATGCAGACAGCGGTATAGATATTTCCATGTTCATACAGATAGCGGTGTAGATATTTCCATGTTCATACAGATGGCGGTGAAGATATTTACATGTTCATACAGATGGCCGTGTAGATATTTCCATGTTCGTACAGATGGCGGTGTAGATATTTCCATGTTCATAGAGATGGCGGTGTAGATATTTCCATGTTTATGCAGATAGCGGTATAGATATTTCCGTGTTTATACAGATGGTCGTGTAGGTATTTCCATGTTTATAGAGTTGGCGGTCTGGATATTTCCATGTTTATAGAGATAGTGGTGTTGTTATTTCCAAGTTTATAGAGACAGCGTTGTAGATATTTCCATGTTTTTCCAGATAGCGGTGAAGATATTTCCATGTTTATACAGATAGCAGTGTAAATATTTCCATTTTTATACAGATAACAGTGTAGATATTTCCATGTATATAGAGATAGTGGTTTAGATAATTTCAATTTTATACCGATAGCTGTGTAGATATTTCCAGGTTTATAGAGATGGCGGTGTAGATATTTCCATGTTCATACTGATGGCGGTGTAGATATTTCCATGTTTATAGAGATGGCTGTGTAGATATTTTCATGTTTACACAGATGGCGGTGTAGGTATTTCCATGTTCATAGAGATGGTGGTGTAGATATTTCCATCTTTATACAGATAGCAGTGTAGTTATTTCCATGTTTATAGAGATAGCAGTGTAGATATTTCAATTGATATACACATAGCTGTGTAGATATTTGCATGTTCATACAGATAGCGGTGTAGATATTTCCAACTTAGTGGAGATATCGGTGTAGATATTTCCATGTTCATACAGATAGCGGTGTAGGTATTTCCATGTTCATACAGATAACGGTGTAGATATTTCCATGTTCATACAGATAGCGGTGTAGATATTTCCATGGTCATACAGTTAGCGGTGTAGATATTTCCATGTTCATACAGATGGCGGTGTAGATATTTCCATGTTTATTCAGATAGCAGTGTGGTTATTTCCGTGTTTATAGAGATAGTAGTGTAGATATTTCCATTGATATACAGATAGCTGTGTAGATATTTGCATGTTCATACAGATAGCGGTGTAGATATTTCCATGTTCATACAGAGGGCTGTGTAGATATTTCCATTTTCCTACAGATAGCGGTGTAGATATTTCCATGTTCATACAGATGGTGGTGTAGATATTTCCATGTTCACACGGATGGCGGTGTAGATATTTCCAAGTTCGTACAGATGGCGGTGTAGATATTTCCGTGTTCATAGGGACGGCGGTGTAGATATTTCCATGTTTATGCAGATAGCGGTATACATATTTCCATGTTTATACAGATGCTGGTGTAGATATTTCCGTGTTTATAGAAATGGCGGTCTAGATTTTCCATGTTTACAGAGATAGTGGTGTAGTTATTTCCAAGTTTATAGAGAGAGCGTTGTAGATATTTCCATGTTTATACAGATAGCGGTGAAGATATTTCCATGTTTATACAGAAAGCGGTGTAGATATTTGCATGTTTATACAGATAGCAGTGTAGATATTTCCATGTTTATAGAGATAGTGGTTTAGATAATTTCAATTTTATACCGAGAGCTCTGTAGATATTTCCAAGTTCATACAGATAGCGGTGTCGATATTTCCACGTTTATAGAGATGGCAGTGTAGATATTTCCAGGTTCATACTGATGGCGGTGTAGATATTTCCATGTTTATAGAGATGGCGGTGTAGATATTTTCATGTTTACACAGATGGCGGTGTAGATATTTCCATGTTTACACAGATAGCGGTGTAGACATTTCCATGATTACACAGATAGCGGTGTTGATATTTCCATGTTTATGCAGATAGCGGTGTAGATATTTCCATGTTTATACAGATAGCGGTGCAGATATTTCCATGTCTGTACAGATAGTTGGGCAGATATTTCCATGTTTGTGCAGATAGCTGTGTAGATATTTCCATCTTAATATAGATGGCTTTGTAGATGTGTCCATGTTTGTACAGATGGCGGTGTAGATATTTCCATGTTCATACAGATGGCGGTGTAGATATTTCCATGTTCGTACGGATGGCCGTGTAGATATTTTCATGTTCATACAGGTGGCAGTGTAGATATTCCCATGTTTTTACAGATAGCTGTGTATTTATTTGCATGTTTATAGAGATAGCAGTGTAGATATTTCCATTGATATACAGATAGCTGTGTAGATATTTGCAAGTTCATACAGATAGCGGTGTAGATATTTCCATGTTCATGCAGATAGCGGTATAGATATTTCCATGTTCATACACATAGCGGTGTAGATATTTCCGTGTTCATAGAGATAACGGTGTAGATATTTCCATGTTCATACAGATAGCGGTGTAGATATTTCCATGTTCACACAGATAGCGGTGTAGATATTTCCGTGCTCATATAGTTAGCGGTGTAGGTATTTCCATGTTCATACTGATGGCTGTGTAGATATTTACATGTTCATACAGATGGCGGTGTAGATATTTCCTTGTTCGTACGGATGGCAGTGTAGGTATTTCCATGTTCGTCCAGGTGGCGGTGTAGATATTTCCATGTTTATACAGATAGCTGTGTAGTTATTTCCATGTTTATAGAGATAGCAATGTAGATATTTCCATTGATATACAGATAGCTGTGTAGATATTTGCATGTTCATACAGATAGCGGTGTAGATATTTCCATGTTCGTACAGATAGCGGTGTAGATAGTTCCATGTTCATACAGATAGCGGAGTAGATATTTCCATGTTCATACAGATAACGGTGTAGATATTTCCATGTTCATACAGATAGCGGTGTAGATATTTCCATGTTCATACAGTTAGCGGTGTAGATATTTCCATTTTCATACAGATGGCGGTGTAGATATTTACATGTTCATACAGATGGCGTTGTAGATATTTCCATGTTCGTACAGATGGCGGTGTAGATATTTCCATGTTCCTAGAGATGGCGGTGTAGATATTTCCATGGTTATGCAGATAGCGGTATAGATATTTCCGTGTTTATACAGATGGTATATAATTATGTTTATAGCCTTGTTTATAGCGATGGCGGTGTAGTTATTTCCTTGTTTATAGAGATAACAGTGTAGATATTTCCATTTATATACAGACAGCGGTGTAGATATTTCCATGTTCATACTGATAGCGGTTTAGATATTTCCATGTTTATACAGATAGCGGTGTAGATATTTCTATGTTTATAGAGATGGCGGTCTAGATATTTCTATGTTTATAGAGATAGTCGTGTAGTTATTTCCAAGTTTGTAGAGACAGCGTTGTAGATATTTCCATGTTTATACAGATAGAGGTGAAGATATTTCTATGTTTATTCAGATAGTGGTGTAGATATTTCCATGTTTATACAGATACCGGTGTAGATATTTACAAGTTTATAGAGTTGGCGGTCTAGATATTCTCTTGTTTATACAGATAGCTGTGTAGATATTTCCATGGTTATAGAGATAGCGGTGTATGTAATTCCAATTTTATATAGATAGCAGTGTAGATATTTCCATGTTCATGCAAATAGCGGTGTAGATATTTCCACGTTTATAGAGATGGCGGTGTAGATATTTCCATGTTCATACAGATGGCGGTGTAGATATATCCATGTTTACACAGATAGCGCTGTAGATATTTCCATGTTGAAACACATAGCGGTGTAGGTATTTCCATGTTTTAGAGATAGCGGGGTAGTTATTTCCTTTTTTATAGAGAAAACTGTGTAGATTTTTCCATGTTTATGCAGATAACTGTGTAGATATTTCCATGTTCATACAGATGGCGTTGAAGATATTTCCATGTTCATACAGATGGCGGTGTAGATATTTCCTTGTTCATACAAATAGCGGTATAGATATTTTCACCTTTATAGAGATGGCGATTTCGATATTTCTATGTTCATACAGTTGGCGGTGTAGATATTTCCATGTTTATAGAGATGGCGGTGTAGATATTTCCATGTTTACACAGACAGCGGTGCAGATATTTCCATGTTTATACAGATAACGGTGTAGACATTTCCATCTTTCCACTGATAGTGGTGTAGACATTTCCATGTTTACACAGATAGCATTGTACATATTTACATGTTTATAGAGATAGCGGTGTAGTTATTTCCATGTTTATACAGACAGTGGTGAAGATATTTCCATGTTTATAGAGGTAGCGGTGTAGTTATTTGCATGTTTATACTGAAAGCTGTGTAGATGTTTCCATGTATATGCAGATAGCTTGAGATATTTCCATGTTTATACAGATAGCGGTGCTGTTATTTCCATGTTTATTTCAGATAGCGGTGTGGGTATTTCCATGTTTATAGAGATAGTGGTGTAGATATTTCCATGTTTATACAGATAGCGGTGTAGATATTTCCATGTTTATACAGATAGCGGTGTGGATATTTCCATCTTAGTACAGGTGGCGTTGTAGATATTTCCAAGTTTATACAGATAGCGGTGTAGATATTTCCATGTTTATACAGATAGCGGTGTTGATATTTCCATGTTTATACAGATAGTGGTGTAGATATGTCTATCTTAATACAGATGGCGTTGTAGATATTTCCATGTTCTTACACATAGTGGTGTAGATATTTCCATGTTCTTACACATAGTGGTGTAGATATTTCCATGTTTATACAGATAGCGGTGTAGATATTTCCATGTTCATACAGTTAGTGGTGTTGATATTTCCATGTTCATACAGATAGCGGTGTAGATTTTTCCATGTTCATACTGATGGCGGTGAAGGTATTTACATATTCATACAGATGGCGTTGTACATATTTCCATGTTCATAGAGATGGCGGTGTAGATATTTCCATGTTCATAGAGATGGCGGTGTAGATATTTCCATGTTGAAACGGATGGCGGTGTAGATATTTCCATGTTCATACAGATGGCGGTGTAGATATTTCCATGCTTATAGAGATGGCGGTGCAGATATTTCCATGTTTATACAGAGGGCGGTTTAGATATTTCCTTGTTTACACAGATAACTGTGTAGATATTTCCATGTTGGTACATATAGCGGTGTAGATATTTCCAAGTTTATAGAGAAAGCGGTGTAGATATTTCCAAGTTTATAGAGATAGCATTGTAGATATTTCCATGTTTATACATATAGCGGTATATATATTTCCTTGTTTATACAGATAGCGGTGTGGATATTTCCATCTTAGTACAGATGGCGTTGTAGATATTTCCAAGTTTATACAGATAGCGGTGTAGATATATCCATGTTCATACAGATGGCGGTGAAGGTATTTCCATGTTCACACAGATGGCGGTGTAGATATTTCCATGTTCATGCAGAAGGCGGTGAAGATATTTCCATGTTCATACAGATGGCGCTGTAGATATGTCCATGTTCATACAGATGGCGGTGTAGATATTTCCATGTTCATAGAGATGGCGGTGTAGTTATTTCCATGTTTATAGAGATGGCGGTGTAGTTATTTCCATGTTTATAGAGATAGCAGTGTAGATATTTCCATTTATATACAGATAGCTGTGTAGATATTTGCATGTTCATACAAATAGCTGTGTAGATATTTCCATGTTCATAGAGATAGCGGTGCAGATATTTCCATGATTATACAGATAGCGGTGCAGGTATTTCCACGTTTATAAAGATAGCGGTGTAGATATTTCCATGTTTATACAGGTGGCGTTGTAGATATTTCCAAGTTTATACAGAGATCGGTGTAGATATTTCCATGTTTATACAGATAGCGGTGTAGATATTTCCATCTTCATACAGATGACGTTGTAGATATTTCCATGTTCCTAGAGATGGCATTGTAGATATTTCCATGTTCATACAAATGGCAGTGTGGATATTTAAATGTTCATAGAGATAGCGGTGTAGTTATCTCCTTGTTTATAGAGAAAGCTGTGTAGATATTTCCATGTATACGCAGTTAGCTGTGTAGATATTTCCATGTTCATACAGATAGCGGTGTAGGTCTTTCCGTGTTTATACAGGTAGCGGGGTAGATATTTCCATGTTCATACAGATGGCGGTGTAGATATTTCCCTATTCATCCAGATGGCGGTGTAGATATCTCCATGTTTATGCCGATAGCGGTGTATATATTTACATGTTTATAGAGATGGTGGTCTAGATATTCTCTTGTTTATACAGATAGCGATGTAGCTCTTTCCATGTTTATAGAGATAGCGGTGTAGATAATTCCAATTTTATTCAGATAGCAGTGTGGATATTTCCATGTTCATACAAATAGCGGTGTAGATATTTCCACGTTTATAGATATGGCGGTGTAGATATTTCCATGTTCATACAGATGGCGGGGTAGATATTTCCATGTTTACACAGATAGCGTTGTAGATATTTCCATGCTGATACACATAGCGTTGTAGATATTTTCGTGTCAATAGAGATAGCGGTGTAGATATTTCCTTGTTTATAGAGAAAGTTGTGTAGATATTTCCAAGTGTATGCAGTTATCTGTGTAGATATTTCCATGTTTACACTGATAACGGTGTAGACAATTCCATCTTTCCACAGATAGCGGTGTAGACATTTCCATGTTTACATAGATAGCATTGTAAATATTTCCATGTTTATAGAGATAGCGGTGTAGTTGTTTCCATGTTTATAGAGAAAGCTGTATAGATATTTCCATGTTTATACAGATAGCGGTGTAGATATTTCCATGTTTATACAGATATCGGTTTAGATATTTCCATGTTTCTACAGATAGCGGTGTGGATATTTGCATCTTAATACCGATGGCGGTGTAGATATTTCCATGTCAATACAGATGGCGGTGCAGATATTTCCATGTTCATACAGATGGCGGTGTAGATATTTCTATGTTTATAGAGATGGCGGTGTAGATATTTGCATGTTTATACTGATGGCGGTGTAGATATTTCCATGTTTATACAGAAAGCGGTGTAGATATTTCCATGTTTACACAGATAGTGGTGTAGACCTTTCCATGTTTACACAGATAGCGTTGTAGATATTTACATGTTTGTAGAGATAATGGTGTAGTTATTTCCATGTTTATACAGATAGCGATGAAGTTATTTCCATGTTTACACAGATAGCGGTGTGGATATTTCAATGATTATACAGAGAGCGGTGAAGATATTTCCATGTTTATACAGATAGCGGTATTGATATTTCCAAGTTTATACAGATAGCGGTGTAGATATTTCCATGTTTATAGAGATGGCGGTCTAGATATTTCCATGTTTATAGAGATAGTGGTGTAGTTATTTCCAAGTTTGTAGAGACAGCATTGTAGATATTTCCGTGTTTATACAGAGAGCGGTGAAGATATTTCCATGTTTATACAGATAGCGGTGTAGATATTTGCATGTTTATACAGATAGCGGTGTAGATATTTCCATGTTTATAGAGACGGCGGTCTAGATATTTCCATATTTATAGAGATAGTGGTGTAGTTATTTCCAAGTTTGTAGAGACAGCGTTGTAGATAATTCCATGTTTATAGAGATAGCGGTGAAGATATTTCCATTTTTACACAGATGGCAATGTAGATATTTCCATGTTTACACAGATAGCGGTGTAGACATTTCCGTGTTTACACAGATAGCGGTGTAGACATTTCCATGTTTACTCAGATAGCATTGTAGATATTTACATGTTTATATAGATAGCGGTGTAGTTATTTCCATGTTTATACAGATAGCAGTGAAGATATTTCCATGTTTACACAGATAGCGGTGTGGATATTTCCATGTTTATACAGATAGCTGTGTAGATATTTCCATGTTTATACTTATAGCGGTGCAGATATTCCCATGTTTATACAGATAACGTTGTAGATATTTCCATGTTTATACAGGTAGCGATGTAGATATTTCCAAGTTTATAGAGATAGCGGTGTAGATATTTCCATGTTTATACAGATAGCGGTGTAGATATCTCCATCTTAATACAGATGGCGTGGTAGATATTTCCTTGTTCATACAGATGGCGGTGCTGATATTCCCATGTTCATACAGATGACGGTGTAGATATTTCCATGTTCACAGCGATGGCGGTGTAGATATTTCCACGTTTATACAGATGGCGGTGTAGGTACTTCCTTCTTTATAGACATAGCGGTGTAGATATCTCCATGTTCTTACAGATGGCGGTTTGGATATTGCCATCTTTATAGAGATGGCGGTATAGCTATTTCCATGTTTATAGAGATGGCGGTGTAGATATTTTCATGTTCCTACAGATGGCGGTGTAGATATTTCCATGTTTATGGAGACGGCGGTGTAGATATTTCCACGTTTATAGAGATAGTGGTATAGTTATTTCCAAGTTTATGGAGATAGCGGTGTAGATATTTCCATGTTTATACAGATGGCGGTGTAGGTATTTCCATGTTTATAGAGATGGTGGTGTAGATATTTCCATGTTTGTACATGTAGCGGTGAAGATATTTCCATATTAATACAGGTAGCGGTGCAGATATGTGAATTCATTTAACCTCTTCTTCTTTATAAATTACCCTGTCTTGGGTATGTCTTTATCAGCAGCTTGAACATTGACTAATACCCTCACTATCCATGAATGATACTCTTTTAGCCCATTTGCATTGTTATAAAGAAATACCAGAGGCTGGGTGGTTTATAAAGAAATGAGGTTTATTTGGCTCCTTGTTCTGAAGGCTGTACGTGTAGCATAGTACTGGCACCTGCTTCCAGGGAGGGCCTCAGGAACCTTCCAATAATGGTGGAAAGTGAAGGGAAACCAGCATATCACATGGTGAGAGAGGAAGCAAGAGAGACAGGGAGGAGGTGTCAGTCTCTTTTAAACAACCGTATATCGCATGAACTCACAGGGTAAGAACTCATTCATTACCAAGAGGACAGCACCAACCCATTCAGGAGGCATCTGTCTCCAACATTGGGGATCACATTTTAACGTGAGATTTGAAGGGGACAAACATCCAAACTATGTCAGATACCAAAGCTGACAATTCTTAGGATCTTTAGCTGTTCCAGGTCCTGGGAAAAGGGAGAGAGTTAGCTTCCCTCGTTTATGCTGTGCTACTGCATATTATATTAGTAATTATTGCTCTCTAAAGGTTCTTAAAAGCAAATAAACAAATGCAAGGCAAAACATATGGAATGCAAGTCAAAACATACGAAATGCAAGGCAAATGCATTAAAAACTTTTGAGTGTTAATATATAGATTTTATTTTATCTTTTTAATTTCTTTTGCTTAACCAAATAGATTATGTAGTTTTGATTAACTGGCCATGAAATAGCTCTGCCTACATAGAATTTCCCATGAATAATTGGTTGTGGAGACTTTTGTGTGTGACCCAAATCCTCCCTCAAAACTGAAGTTTGCCCAGCTATTGGGAGTGTTGGCAAATCATGCCTCTCAGCTGATTCTCTCTAGAACTTATTCTCAGGAGATCTAATTAATAACTTGTCAAGCTGATGTCCATCCTTGGGGCAACTCGTATCTGAAGAATGGCCAGTGAAAGGTATTAAAACTCCATACTCCTGCCTCAATTTAGGGCAACTCTGAAGGGTCACCCCAGCTTCTCAGCTCCCCCTTGAGATTAGCTGAGGTATTTGTTGTGACTGCCTCACATCTCAACTCCCTTTATCCAATTCAGCTTTTTCGCCACAGTTATTGGTTCCTAGGATTTTACCCAGTTAAATGTTCTCTACACAAATCTCTATCTCAAATCTGCTTTACAGGGAATGTGGCCTCAGACAGGTTTTCATTAGGTTCTGGACATAACTCTCATTAGTCATTGATATGATTCGGCTGTGTCTCCGGCCGAATCTCACCTTGATTGTAATTATCCCCGCAAGTCAAGGATGGAGTCAGGTGGAGATAATTGAATCATAGGGGCGGGTTTCCCCTACTATTCTCCTGGTAGCGAATAAGTCTCACGAGATCTGATGGTTTTCAAATGGGAGTTTCCCTACACAAGCTTTCTTCTCTGCTACCATTTAAGATGTGCCTTTGCTTCTTTTTTGCCTTCTGCCGTGACTGTGAGGCCTCCCCAGCCATGTGGAATTGTGAGTTCATTAAACCTCTTTCCTTTATAAATTACCCGGTCTTTGGTAGGACTTTATTAGCAGCATGAGAACAAACTAGTACAGTCTGTTCTATAAGCCCAAGTCGGATCACAGAGTCCCGCTTTCTGTTTCTTTTTTTTTCTAGCCCATATTTCTACTAAAACTTGACTCATATAGACTCAAAACCAAATAATTAAGCATGGCTAATATTTATTTAATATTTTATACATGTCAGGTACTGTATTTTGTAACTTATCTTTTAATAATCTTTCCAAATCTCTAAAAGGAGAATTCTGCTCTTTTATAGAGAAAATAAGGATGGCTCAATCTTTTGATTTTTATTACAAGCTTTATTTTGTATAACATATAATAAACTAAAAATATTGAAAGTTTAGAAAGCATCAGCACACAATCGAGGTGATGGAAATACACTTCACCTCCAGTTTCCTGATGCCTCTTTATAATACATTTCTCTGGCCCCTCATTCCTGGCCCTTAAAAACCACCAAACTGCTTTCTGTCACTGGACAGTAATTTATACAGTCAAAAAATGTATATAAATACAATTTTACACTATGCACTTTTTTGTCTGACATTTTATGTTTTTTTCTCTGCATGTTTTACCTCTAGAGTCTGCCTTGTTTCACTTAGTATAATTATTTTGAGATTCATTCATGTTATAGTATGTATCCATAATTAATTCGGATAAAGCAAGTTAATTCATTAATGTATTGATTGATATTTAGACTGTTTCTAGTATGGGCTATTATGAATACATGTGCTATGAACATTTGTGTTGATATCATTATATGAACACCTACTTTTATCTCTCTTGGGTAAATACCCAGGAGTGCAATGGCTGAGTCTTACGGCAGAAGTATGTTTAACTTTTTAAGGGACTCTTGAACTGTTTTTCAAAGGTTACACTTTTTTGTATTCCCATCAGCAGTGTAGGAGAGTTTCAGCTTCTCCACATCCAAGCCAGTGCTTGGCTATTATCAGTCATGCTAATCTTAGCTATTTAAAAATAGATAGTGGCGTCTCATTTTGGTTTTAATTTGCATTGCCCTAAGCATTAATTATCTTGAGCATATGTGCTTATTTATCAAACAAATGTCTACTTTGAAATGTCTGTTCCAGTCTTTCACCCAAGTTTTAAATGGGGTTGT
The DNA here is from genome assembly GCF_029281585.2 of Gorilla gorilla gorilla. Taxonomy (NCBI): domain Eukaryota; kingdom Metazoa; phylum Chordata; class Mammalia; order Primates; family Hominidae; genus Gorilla; species Gorilla gorilla. Next base: position 148,851,602 of record NC_073232.2, read on the forward strand.
TTGTTTTTCATTATTAAATTTTGAGCTTTTAAAATATATTTTTGATGCAAGCCTTTTATCAGATATATGAGTTGCAAATATTTTCTCCCAGCCTGCAGCTTGTCTTTTCAGTCTCTTAATAGATTCTTTTGAAGAGCAGATTCTTTTTTTCAAATTTGATGAGTTCTTCTTATCAATATATTATTATATAAATCATGCTGTGGGGTCATATCAAAGAAAGCTTTGCCTGACTCAAAGTCCCAAATGTTTTCACATCTTCCCTCTCCTCTCCTTTGGGAACTGAGATTACACGTAAATTCAGTTACTTGAAATGTACTGTCTACTATTGCTCTGTTCATGTTTTTTAAAAATTTATTTTCTCTCTATATTTTATTTTGAGAGGTGTCTATCTTTTCTTCTTTAATGACTAATGTGCTATCAGCCTACCATGTAGCTGGGACTACAGCCGCATGCTACTATGCCCCGCTAATTTTTGTATTTTTAGTAGAGATGGGATTTCACCATATTGGTCAGGCTGGTCCTGAACTCCTGACTTCGTGATCCACCTGCCTCAGCCTCGCAAAATGCTGAGATTACAGGCGTGAGCCACTGCGCCCAGCCTCCTTTAGTGTATCTTGCATGTCTCTATTTTAGAACATATAGAATACTGTTTCAATAAGCATTTTAATGTTCTTAACTGATAACTCTGGCACCTTGATTTACTCTGGATCAGTTCTGATTCAGTGATTTTTCTCCTTATTATGAGCCACGTTCTTCTGTCTTTTGTTGTTACTGTTGCGTCTCTGCTAAACTGTGTCTGGATGTCAGATACGGTGACTTTTATCTTATTGAGTGCTGGAAGTATATGTAAATATTCTTGATCTTTGTATTGGTATGTATTTAAGTTTAGTTGGAAAGAGTTTGACTCTTTTTGGTCTTGCTTTAAAAATTCATTAGGTGGGATCAGACCAGTTCTCATTTTAGAGCTAATCACTCCCAACTAGTGAGGCAAGATCCTTCTGGGTATCCCTGGGAATCTTGAGGTGTTTCTGGTTTGGCTGATAAAATAAGCACTATTACTGGACCTTGGTGAGCATGTGTACTGTTACTTTTCATCTTATCTGTGTGTTGTTTCCCCAACCGTAGGTACTTTTCTCTAGGCCTGTCCTAACAATTACTTAGCTATGTACTTTAGGGGGACCCTTTGCAGAGCTCTGGAGTTCTCTTTCTGTGCAGCCCCTTCTTCTCAGAAAACTTGTCCTGAGAGCTCATGTCAACATGGTTTCTATGGACTCTCAGCTCTATCCCCTCAGCTCAGAGAGAACAATGAGCTCCTCTTGGGCTCTTCTCCTGGAGTAGTGGGCTGGAAAACTTTCTCCAGGCATAAATTAGGGCAGTTGATAGGCTCACCTTGTTTGAGACTGACTTTACAGGGTCTTGCAAACTTTCGTGGCATACATTTTGGCCATTTTTTTGGTTGTTTCAGGAGGGAGAGAAAGTCTAGTTCTTGTTACTCCATCATGGTCATTGCAGAAGTCAACCTAACTGATATTTATCAATACAGTCTGTTGCTACACATTGAACTTGCTTAAGATAATTTTTAGATGGCACAGAACTTTCTGTCCATTGAATGAGACTCTCTGCTTATTTTGCAAGTGCTCATTTGTATGGAGACGTTTGTATGGAGAAACTTCAAAAAGTTTGTGGAAAAATGAAGTTAAAAGATAAACATTGAAAATGTGATCTTCGGTTTTCATCCCTAAAGAACTGATGGTCCTGGGAACTTAACAATGTCAATGCAGTCTCTTATATATTATTAACTTAAGAAAAATGGGTGCCCTTTCCACATTTGTTGAGATTGGGAAACAAAAAGAAGTCAGAAGGAGCCAAATCAGAGCTGTAAGGTGGATGCCTGACAATTTCCCATTGAGACTCTCACAAAATTGCCTTTGCTCGATGACAGGAATGAGCAGAAACATTGTGGTGTTAGAGGACTGTCTGCTAAAGCTTTCCCAGGTATTTTGCCCTAAAACTTTGGCTAACTTATTCAAAACACTCTCATGATATGCAGATATTATTGTTCTTTGACCTTCCACAAAGTCAACAAGCAAAACGCCTGGAATGTCCCCAAAAAAGTGTTGCCATGACCTTTGCTCTTGAGTGATCCCCTTTTGCTTTGACTGGACCACTTCCACCTTTGGTAGCCATTGCTTTGATTGTATTTTGCCCTCAGGATCATACTGGGAAAGCCATGTTTTATCTTCTGTTACAATTCTTCAAAGAAATCCTTCAGGATCTTGACCCTAGTTCTTTAAAATTTCCATTGAGAGCTCTCCTCTTGTCTGCAGCTGATCTGAGCACAACACTTTTGGCACCCATGCAGTGGAAAGTTGGTTCAACTTTAATTTTTTAGTCAGAACTGTGTAAGCTGAACCAATTAAAATGTCTACGATGTTGGCTATTGTTTGTGCTGTTGATTATCAGTCCTCTTCAATTAGGGCACAAACATTTTTTTCCTTGCAAATTGATATGGATGATCTGTCCCTGTGGACTTCATCTTCCACATCATCTCGTTTCTTCTTTAAAAAAGCTGTCCGCTTGTGAACTACTGATTTCTTTGGTGCATTGTCCCCTCAAGCTTCTTGTAAAGCATCAGTGATTTCACCATTCTTTCACTCAAGCTTCATCATAACCTAATGTTTGTTCTTGCTTCAATTTTAGCAGAATTTACATTGCTCTGCTAGGGGCTCTTTTCAAGCTAATGTCTACTCCTTCTTACTGTCTCAAACTAGATCCTGTTCAAACATGCTATAATAAATTAGTATGAGTTTATTTTGCTCCCAAAATTGAAACCTTTGCATAGTTTTTTTCATAATATACATTTTCCATGAACTTTTTAAGGCCTCTCATGTATCCACAGGTAGAGTGCCTTACCTATTCTGACTTCAGTCAATTATTCAAGACCTTTCCTTGTCAGTGATACATTAGAAAGGTAGAGAATTGAAAAATAAGAGTAGCTTCTGCTGATTAAGAAACACTATATTTTTTCTACTTCTTTCTTTTTTTTTTTTTTTTTTGAGACAGCATCTTTCTCTGTCACCCAGGCTGGAGTGCAGTGGTGTGATCTCAGCTCACTGCAACCTCTGCCTCCCAGGGTCAAGTGATTCTCCTGCCTCAGCCTCCCGAGTAGCTGGGACTATAGGTGCCTGCCACCACACCCAGCTAATTTTTGTATTTTTAGTGGAGACAAGGTTTCACCATATTGGCCAGGCTGGTCTTGAACTCCTGACCTTGTGATCTGCCTGACTCGGCCTCCCAAAGCGCTGGGATTACAGTCATGAGCCACCGTACCTAGCTTTCTACTTCTTTCTTATTATTTTCCTCCTCTCTCATTCCTATATTCTCTCCTTTCTCCTACTTTCCTCCCCACTCCCTGTTTCCTTCCTTTCATCTTTCCTATTTTCAAGACTTAATATTTCTTGAACCTCAGATGTTATCATAGTATGTTATTTGTTTAATTTTCACATAACAATAATAGTTTAAATACAAATAATATTTATTTTCATCCCCATGTTATCAGTATAACAGTAAAGATGTGGAGAGGCCAGCTGGGCATGCTGGCTCAAGCCTGTAATCCCAGCACATTGGGAGGCCGAGGTGGGTGGATCACGAGGTCAGGAGATCGAGACCATCCTGGCTAACACGGTGAAACCCCATCTCTACTAAAAAATAGAAAAAATTAGCTGGGCGTGGTGGCGCGTGCCTGTAGTCCCAGCTACTCTGGAGGCTGAGGCAGGAGAATAGTGTGAACCCAGGAGGCAGAACTTGCAGTGAGCCAAGATCACGCCACTGCACTCCAGCCTTGGTGACAGAGCGAGACTCTGTCTCAAAAAAAAAATAAATAAATGAAAATAAAATTTAAAAACATGATGTGGAGAGGCCAAACCAATGGCTCTTATATCCACGTTCTTTCTTCTAAATGATTTCACCTTAGTTTTGGTCTGCATCTCTAACCATAGCTAGTTGCAGTAGGACCTTCTATCTGGCCTTGCTGCTCTCATTTTTGGACCTCCTCACTGAAATCAAATTGATCTTTCTAAAATGCAAACCTGGCCTTAGTATTTTATTACTTAAAACCCATTGGTGGCTTTCCATGATTTATGGAATAAAGTCAAAATTCCTGTTTTTGCCCACGTTTCTGTGTGCCTCTCATCCCTACATTTACTGATTCCTGTGTGCCATAAATTGCCAGTTGTCCAGAGTTCATTCTCTTTTTGTACTTGGGAGGACTTCTGCATCCCACAACTTTTCCCCTGAAACATGCTTGGAAAATACCTACTCATTTTTTTCAGATTCAGGTTAGTTTTTACTTCAGTTTCTTTTCCTGAAGCTTATACTGACTGCTCCATATGGCTTTGGGGATTAGCTACTCATTCCTTTGTGCCCTTTGTAGATACGCATGTATCATGGAGTCTTTTTTTTTTTTTTTTTTTTTTGAGACAGAGTCTCACTCTGTCACCAGGCTGGAGTGCAGTGGTGTGATCTCAGCTCACTGCAACCTTTACCTTCCAGGTTCAACTGATTCTCTTGCCTCAGCCTCCCAAGTAACTACAGCCGTGCACCACCGTGCCCAGCTAATTTTTGTATTTTTAGTAGAGACGGGGTTTCACTATGTTGGCCAGGATGGTCTCGATCTCTTGACCTCGTGATCTGCCCACGTTGGCCTCCCAAAGTGCTGGGATTACAGGCATGAGCCACCGCTCCCAATCAGTCATGCAGTCTTTATACTTACTTGTTTACTTGCCTGTGAGCTCACGGAATGCAGGGAATATTTCCTTGTTGCTCTAGCACCTACACCAGTACCTGGTATCCAGAAGCTGTATGCTAAATGTTTGTTGAGTGGCTGTTTGACTTAATGATTGTACTCCTAATTAGTAGATAGAAAGCCATGAACTTCCCAGTTCATCATTCTTTGTGCTCAATTCTGGTTTCTTTATTGTGTTCAAAAGAGTTCCTTAGTGACATAAAACTATGGAGCTAGTATGTCAGCTCATTTAAGCAATGATTGGTTTATGTATATAAGAGGCTTCAATAATTATATATTTTTATTTCAGTTTCAATAAATGATCAATTGATTAGTTTTCTCTGTTTTGGCTTATTGTTCACATTTAATATCAAATAAAAGTGTTTTACTTAAAATTATTCATGCCAATTATGACAGTTAGGTGAATATTACTTTGATTTACATTCCAGTAGTAGTTTTGGTTGAACCCTGAATATGCTAAGACGTCACTTTTCTTTTTTCTTATGAACAGGCTACTGTGTTTACATATATTATTAAAACCTTCTTTGAAAATACGAAGTGTTACATTTCTTATATTTAGTTCTCTGTGCTTCAGAATTCCTGTGATACTTGCACTTAAGTCCTTCTGAGCAGTTGATGTTAATATTTATGTGGTTAATTTCATGAAACATGGTGGTTTTCATTTCTATCATTAATTTATACAGGAGATAGACTGTTTTCCAGGTGTAACCTCAGTCATATAATTAGAAAATTTATAAGCAGAAGGGAGTTATTTGGTCTAACCCATTTATTCTACAGATAGAGAAATTAGAGTCCAGAAACTCTGTCTTCTTTAAAGTCTTACAGGTATTTAAGAAAAAAGAATAGGCTTGAGGTTTCTGTGTTCTGAACCCAGTGATCTTGACACTGTAATGATCTTCATCCATATTATTCACAGAAGTAAATATAATCACATATTAAATAAGAAACAAAAATACTAAGGAGATATTATACTGAAAAATGAAATAATATTATCTTAATTATTTTGATCAGATTCAATATATAGCAGCTTGAAGGCTAATAATTCCAATGATTCTCTGAATAAACCATTTTTCTAATAAGATTACAGGTTTTAGTAATCTAATTATTTTGACTGATGCAAATGTTACCCCGCCAGTCTGAAAAATGTGTTTATTTATATGTCATAAAGAATAATTTATTCCAAAAAGGCTAATTTTCAAAATATATGTATCTTCTGAAACTGTATCTATTTTTTTCCCACGTTTTCTAAATATAGTTTAGAGGGCGTTTGTTGATTTTCATGGTGCTGAAACATTAAGGTATAACGGTCTCATGAAGGAGAATAATGTCATTTAGACATTGTAATTTTGGAGGATCACAATACTTTTTGGAATGTGGTTGTTGCAGCACTGGTCACTTATACTAATTATATAATAACATACTATACTAATGCAATAATATACCATATTAAATTATTAAATGGTAAATTTGTCTTAAATCCTCTAGAATACTGCAAAGAAATAGTTTATATAAGAAAGAGTACCATAGCATATGTGAACACAATGTTTCCTATTTTTTTCTTCTTTTTTATTTTTTTGAAGACAAGTTCTCACTCTGTTGCCCAGACTGGAGTTCAGTGCCATGTTCATAGTTCACTGCAACCTCAAACTCCCAAGCTCAAGTGATCCTCTTGATTCAGCCTCTGAAGTAGCTGTGCCTATAGGTCTGCACCACCACACTGGCTAATTTTTAAAATTTTTTATAGATATGTTGCCCAAGCTGGTCTCAAATTCTTGAGCTCAAGAGATCTTCTCACCTTGGCCTCCCAGAGTGTTGGGATTACAGGCATGAGCCACCATACTCAGCCAATATTTCTTTTCTAAAAGACATTTTCTAACATACTTCTCATTTTAGCTAACATAATATTCAAAGTGTAGATCTGAGAAAGAGATAGTGCCTGCAGATCTGGGATCCTACATGCTAATATTATGGGATGCATTCAGATTTGATCAGCAGATATTCCATTTATTCTAGAACACCACCAGCAGAAGAATGTAATTATGTCTATCACTAAAACTTTGTGTCAATACAGACTACTGTATTACTGTATTTGTTATCATAGATGGTCCCTGGATGGCAGCCTTAAGCAATTTTAAACCTAGACAGGTGATGTACTTTTTCTTCTTGGATAATTTTCATTGTTTTATCTAATTTGGTTGTAACTAATGTGTTTAATATGGCTTGCTTGTTTTTTAAAAAGTTGTTCAGTATCCTTAGAACTCAGTGCTGATTTCTTTTTCTAGCAGGCCTTTTATATAGGACATCTCACTTTCTCCTGGCTCTCTACTACTAGCATGAGGTCTCTGAAAAAATCAAGACAGCCAAGTAATTTGTTATAGAATAGCCTATGTAGAGGGACAGGGGAGGAGTCATATTCCAAGAGGGAAAGACCTTTGAGCCAGGCTCAATTTGTAGAGGCTGTTGAATGAAAATGAGAGAGGGAGAATGTACACTTTATTGCACTATTAAAGCAAAATTCTGACAATAACTTCTAAAAATGATTCCACTCTTATACACTGAGAATATGACAGACCTTCCAAAAGTATAATTTCTTACATGAACGTCCAGGTATATAAGGAAAAATAACTATTTCATACCAATATCTTCAGCCGCCTTTATTGTTGGTTCACCACATAGGTTTTTATCAGAATCGCAGAACATTAATGTTTTAAATTAGCTACCATTACAACTAGCTTGAGAAGAACTTTCTTTTTAATAATTCGACCCAGATGCATTCTAGATACTCCAGTGTTACGAATCGATGGCTTCATGAGGAGCCGCTGTTGACTCGTGCTATCTCTGGACACACTGACAGGAAATGTTTTCTTACACCTGTTTTCCTCCTGCTTTTCCTTGGTAGGACTTAGTTCCTTGGCATAGTTCAGTATCAATGGCAGTCATAGAGAAGTGTTACAAAAACCCAGCTTATTCCAACTTGTGAATTATTTGGCACCCAGGAACCAGTCTTACAATCTTCAACCCACTTTTTCCTAACATGGACCCTTTTCTGAAATGTTTATTTATATATGATGTAGGCCTGGGGAAAGGACATGGACTTTCAAAGAAAATATTCTCCAATAGATCTCTCAACTCCAGAGGACCTTCTGACTAAATCTGAAAGAATTCCACTGTGCTCTGATAACATCCTTTAATAATGAAGGAAAAGATATTTTTCCCCCAGGAGGATTTTGTAGTGAAAGAGATGGCATAATTTTTTTTTAAAATGTTGTTTATAATCTCATTTGTTTTTTCATTTGTGGGGTGTGTCTTAAATCCTAAATGGTACATCCTTTTTAAAATACTTCTAGTAATAAAATGTTTCTGAAGTTATGTTGTAAATATCATTGGACTATGTTTAATAATGTTAAGTTGATCCCACTTCCCCTGAAATTATATACATAAATGCTGAAAGTATAAATTTCCATATACAGCTTCATGGAACATTTTTCTTCCAAGTGTGCATTTGCTAGAATTTGCATTGAAAGGTTTTGGAAGGAGCCTGTTGGTATGAATCCTGTGTGAGCAACACTCAGATTTGTTGCATACTGAACAGCATGCTAAATCTCACTTCACAATCTTAGATTTCTCATCTACCATCTTGAGCTGAATTTAAAATATAACTGCAGTTTATTATGTCACCTGTTCGTCAAACACTGATGCAAAGCTTAGTTTTCAGTGTGAAGAACCCATGACTAGAGAAGGGAAGAAGAAAGGGTCAAGCAGACCTCATTAAAGAGTGTATGGGCAAGAAAACACATCAGATGTCTTGATAGGTTTTTTAAAGTCCTGTTAGACTTGTCATGATTTCCAAAACACTAAATGCCATCTAGTATTTTCGACCCTCTAAAATTACAGTAGAATATTATTATGGGTCATCTTAATTGGAAATATACAGGAAAATCCTGATGATTAATGTAGACTAGTGATAGCTCTCACACATTTATATAACCTATATTGAAAAGAAAGAAGAAAGGCAGGAAGGAAAGAAGGAAAAAGAGCGGAGAGAGAGGAACAAGAAAACACGTGGAATTGTGGAAATGAAAATTTTTAAATTACTAATTTGCAAGAATGGGTAAGAAAAATACCGAGTATGAACATAAGTGCTTTCAATTCCGTTTGTCTCTTAATCCTTCTCAGTCCGTGGCCAGTTTTGAAACTTGGTGTAACTTCCTTCCTTTATTCCTCCCTCCCTTGCTCCCTCCATCCCTTCTTGCCAGCCTCCTTCCCTTCCTCTCTCCTTGAGTTTCCTTCTTCTTTCTTGTTCCCTCCCTCCCTCCCTCTCTCTTTTTTTCCCTTAGTTTCCCCGGAAGCACATATACCAGCCATTTGAATGCTTTCTGCTCATAGATACTGCCAAGCCCCCTCACCCAGACTGCTGACTAGATTTGGTAGAATGGAATGAGAAACATAGACTTTGTGTCTGTGGCGGCCACCTCTGATGTTGCAGATTTTTGCCGTGATTATGCACTCCAGCCGAAGGACGCTAGAGAGGTTGAAATTTCAACTGTGGGATTTGCCATTTTGGAATTTGCAGAAATGTACTGGATATGCTAACAGCAGCCTGGCTAGCCTCCACTTCACAAGGAAGTATTTAAATATACACGTGTAATATGAAGAAAATTGCATTAGATCATAAGGGATGAATTATTTTGTAAATGACTATACCATCAAATACCATACCTGATATCAATCATCTTCATCAGACAGCATCTGTGTATGTAAGTAGATAAACAAAAAAGCAGGAGTTTATTTCTCTCTAATGTATCCTTGACTCTCTAGCGGTGACCTCTGAAATGTCTCTTCTGATCCAGACTTGTTTGAATCATGTGCAACATTTTAGATTTGTCTTTTCTCTGCAAGTTTTTTTTGGTTCAGTACCATAACATATTGAACCAAATAGTTTTGCTTGCTTTCTATTGATGACACATGATTTTGGCTTTTATCTTCAGTGGAAAATCAATGTGTCACATGGCGTTCACTAAGAAAAAGGTATGGGGCCTCTTTGTAATTCTTTGTCAGATGGTTGCTTTATCTTGATTTATGCCTTCAAACTTTTTCCCATTCAGCAGAAAATATTGTGTCGCTATCTGTGAGAGCAAAGCGATCTATACCAATTTATGCTCTAAGTGTAGCCTCCTTCCAGAACTGCTTATGGAACATATCAACTCACTATAGATTAGGGACATAATGGATTCTTCTTTCTTAAAAGTGGCAGATTGACAATTTTAGTTCATATACAAGCTTTTATATTAACATTAAAACAATATTTCTATGTAAAGTAAAATATTGTAGTTGATTATTATTCGAGGGCCTCCCAGAATTTCAAGGTCTGAAAATAAATTCAATGTTCCTGGTGGTAACAAAATTGCCCCTACTTCCTTGTATCAGGACTGCCATTTGGAACTGCTGGGGAAGCTCTTTTCAGAAATTATTTTCAAAACAGCATTGTTGCCTTTTGCCAAACTGAAATCTGGTTGTAAACTTTTGAAAACTAGTTCCTTGGAATGGAATTCAAGTTGTCTTCTAAGCAAATTTTTTTTTAACTCAAACATACATTCTATCTTGCTTTATTATGTCACTATTTGTGTAGGAAACATATTTCTATTTTTACCATTTTCAATTTATTTACATTTACATTTACATTTGTGTGTATATATATACACACATACATACACTTTAAGTTCTGGGATACATATGCAGAACTTGCAGTTTTGTGAAATAGGTATATATGTGCTGTTGTGGTTTGCTGCACCCATCAACCCGTCATCTACATTAAGTATTTCTCCTAATGCTATCCCTCCTCTTTCCTTCCTACCCACTGACAGGCCCCAGTGTGTGATGTTCCCCTCCCTGTGTCTATGTGTTCTCATTGTTCAACTCCCACTTATGAGTGAGAACATGTGGTGTTTGGTTTTCTGTTCTTGTGATAGTTTGCTGAGAATGATGGTTTCCAGCTTCATCCATGTCTCTGCAAAAGACATTAATCCATCCTTTTTTATAGCTGCATAGTATTCCATGGTTTATATGTGCCACATATTCTTTATCCAGTCTATCATTGATGGGCATTTGGGTTGCTTCCTAGTCTTTGCTATTGTGAATAGTGCTGCAATAAACATATGTGTGAGTGTGTCTTTATAGTAGAATGATTTATAATCCTTTGGATGTGTACCTAGTGATGAGACTGTTAGGTCAAATGGTATTTCTAGTTCTGGATCCTTGAGGAATTGCTACACTGTCTTCCACAATGGTTGAACTAATTTACACTCCCACCAACAGTGTAAAAGCATTCCTATTTCTCCACATCCTCTCTAGCACCTGTTGTTTCCTGGCTTTTTAATGATTGCCATTCTAACTGGCGCAAGATGGTATCTCATTGGACCAGGGGTGATGAGCTTTTTTTTTTTTTTTTCTTCGAGACAGCCTCACTCTGTCACCCAGGGTGGAGTTCAGTGGCACAATTTCGGCTCACTGCAACCTCCAGCTAATGGGTTCAAGCAATTCTCCTGCCTTAGCCTCTTGAGTAGCTGGGATTACAGATATATACCACCATGCCTGGCTAAAGTTTTTTTGTGTGTTTTTGGTAGAGACAGAGTTTCACCATAGTGGCCAGGCAAGTCTCAAACTCCTGACCTTGTGATCCACTCTCCTTGGCCTCCCAAAGTGATGGGATTACAGGCGTGAGCCACCACGCCCAGCCTATGATGAGCTTTTTTTCATGTGTTTATTGGCCGCATAAATGTCTTCTTTTGAGAAGTGTCTGTTCATATCCTTTTCCCACTTTCTGATGGGGTTGTTTTTTTCTTGTAAATTTGTTTAAGTTCCTTGTAGATTCTGGATATTAGCCCTTTGTTAGATGGATAGATTGCAAAAATTTTCTCCCACTCTGTAGGTTGTGTGTTCACTCCGATGATAGTGTCTTTTGCTGTGCAGAAGCTATCTTTAGTTTAATTAGATCCCGTTTCTCAATTTTGGCTTTTGTTGCCACTGCTTTTGGTGTTTTAGTCATGAAGTCTTTGCCTATGCCTATGTTCTGAATGGTATTGGCTAGGTTTTCTTCTAGAGTTTTTATGGTTTTAGATCTTATGTTTAAGTCTTTAATCCATCTTGAGTTAATTATTTTATAAGGTGTAAGGAAGGGGTCCAGTTTCAGCTTTCTTCATATGGCTAGCCAGTTTTCCCATCACCATTGATTAAATAGTCAATCTTTCCCCATTGTTTGTTTTCGTCAGGTGTGTCAGAGATATGTTGTATATTTCATGGTACAATGCCTTCTGTCAATGGGGAAAAATAACAAGCCTATATGGGATGAATGAAGTCTGCTATGGTTAAGGTTGAGAATATTTACTGATCCTTGAGTTCAGTCTCCAGGAATGTTGGAAATAGAGAATGGAGATAATGGAGATAAAGAAAAGTTCTGAAAATGACACTTCCCATAGTGTCAAAATTGTGATCTATTGGAGAATTCTGTGATACATCAAAATCTCTGTTTATACTGATGTTTGTTATTGTGTATGAGCATATCTTTATCAGGTGTAGGCTATTTCTATACTTTCATGTCTTTAAATCAATGTTTCTATTCACATATGTATATGTGCAAATAGAAGCATGTTAATATTATATATATATATTTTCTGTCATTACCATGATTGCTATGATTATCATTAGCATGTATTATTAGTGTGACCGAAGTATCATCAGTATCAGTTTCTTTCTAACTGCAGTGCTCCTGTAATGCTTCATTTCTACAGAGCCAACCTACACCCACCGTTTCCCTGACTATAACTTTACCTAAAGTATAAGCCCTTATAAAGCCATGAAAGCCTACCAAGAATTGTCAAAGAAGCTAGGCAGCAGCCAGGCTCTGCCTTAGGAAAAGACTTTACTTTTTATTATCATGTGCAGTACTTAATTACTTGTTCTGACCTCTAAGATTTTGCTCTCCTATATTTCTATCCCCTGGCTTTCTGATATTTCATGTGATTATATTTGAAATTTTAACCTTGCTTTTCTTTTTGGAATCTCTGATATCTCTGCTGCCACAGGTAATGACAGGTTCCTCTCTAACTGTTGGTGTTATCCCTGGTCAGATTATTACTGATGACAGAAGTAGATGTTTTACGTGGATTCTCTGGATATCAGAAACAAATACAGAGATCACAACTCAAAAATGACAGACTGATAACCATTATGAACTTAGATGCAACATTCTTAATACAATATTAGCAAATTGAGTCTAGGAATAGTTAAAAATGATAATGTGTTTTAACGAAGTGGGGTTTATCTCAAGTTGGTTTCAACAACTGAAAATCTACCGTGCTGACAGAAAAAAGAAAAATCACGTGACACTCTCAATAGATGCAAAAAAGGAATTTACAAAATGTAACACATTTTTTAAATTAAAAACTCCCAGCAAACTGAGGATAGAAAAGTACATTTTCAAACTGATTATGTGTTTACAAAAAATCTATAGCAAACATCTTACTTAAAATGGTGAAAGCCTTAATACTTTCTACATAAGATTATGAAAAATGCAATGATGTCCTCTCTCCCTAGTTCCTTAAAGTATTGCATTCAATATTAAATAAGTGGAAATATATACCAAGTTCATTGATAAATATTTAATACTTATGAGATGATAATTCTCCTGAAATTGATCTCTAGATTCAGTGGAATTCCCATGAAACCTTATAGGTCCTTTTGGATAAATTACAAAACTGATTCTAAAACAGGGAGAAAGAAAGAAGGGAAGGAAGGAGGAATGGACAGAAAGAAGAAAGAAATAAAGAGAAAAGAAAAGAAAATAAGAAATAAGTGACACCCAAGTTGGGAAGAAAGAAAAATACTATTCTCACGTGATGTAAACATATACATAGAAAATCCTTAGGCATCTGCAGAAGTGTGCTAGAGGTATGAAGTGAATTTAACAAAGTTGTAGGATGAAAGATCAATAAGTAAAATCAATTGTGTTTCTATACACAATCAACACCAATTAGAAAATAAAATTATGTAAGCAATTTAACTTATAATAGCCTCAAAAATAATAAAATAATTCAGAATAAATTTAATAAAAGGTATGCTGATCCAAAATTTCTAAATCACTAATACGAGAGATTGAATAGGTAGAAATATGTATCAAGTTCATTGGTAAATATACATGTCATACTTATTAGATGATAATTCTTCTGAAACTGATCTCCAGATTTGGCACAATCCCAATCAAACCTATAGGCCTTTTTGGAGAAATTACAAAGCTGATTCTAATTTTTTTTTTTAAATGCGGAAGTCCTAGAATAGCCAGAGCATGTTTTAGAAAGAAGAATAAAGTTGGAAAACTTTCCAAATTTCAAGACATGTTGTAGAGCTACACTAACAAGTACAGTAAACTTACTGGCATGAAGAAGACATATATATCAGTGAAACAGAATAAATCATTTAGAAATATATCCAGCCTTACATGGCCAAAGTTGCCAAAATAATTCAATAAGGAAATCAATGTCTTTATAAAGATGGTACTATTAAAATTGGATATTAAATGGAGAATATGAACTTCAGAATTACCTCACACCATATCCTCAAATTAACTCAACATGTATTTTATACATAATGTAAATATAAAAAGTATAAAGCTTACTGAATAGGAAAAATTTTTAATAATCTTACTATAGCTAAAAATTTTTTAGATAAGAAAAGGATGGATGAAAATGGAAAAAAATAGTAAGTTGGACTTCATGAAATTAAAACTTTTGCAATTTAAAACATAGCATCAAAAAATGAAAAGGCAAACCACAGATTGGGACAGAATAATTTTAAATATGTCTGATAAAGAACTTTCATCTAGAATGTACACATAACTAAAAAACTAAATAACAAAACACAAATAACTCATTTAACAAAATATTTTGACCTAAATGGGCCAAATATTTGTACAGATATTTTAATTTAAAAAGAGATGATGTCCAATACACAAATGAAAAGATACTTAACATTACCCGTCATCAGGGAAATGCAAGTTAAAACCACATTGAGGTACCACTGTACACCCACTGGAGTGGCTGACACGAGCAGAACTGACCATACCACATGATGTGAAGAATTGCTATTCACACCTGGCTAGTGGGACTTCAAAATGGTACAGACATTCTGGAAAGCAGTTTGGCAGTTTCTTTTAATGTTAAACTTAGTACTGATCATATAGCCAAATAATTCCACTGCCACTCAAAATAAATAAAAACATATCCGTACCAAGCCTCATCCTTGAAGTTCATAGCAGATGTGTCCATCAACTTGTAAATGGATAAACCAGTTGTAGATGGAGTACCACTCAACAATAAAAAGGAGCAAACTGGTACAACAGCAATATAAATGAATATCAAAAGCATTATGCTCAGTGAAAGAAGCTAGACATGAAAGACACCAATGTATCATTCCACTAATAGGATACTCTAGAAAATGCAAACTGTAGAAACAGAAGCAGATTAGTGGTTGCCTGTGTTCAGGAATGGAGAAAAGATCAAATGCAAAACAGCAAAAGAAAACATTTTGTGATGATGCAGATTTTCTGTATCTTGATCATGATTGTGGTCAAATGATGATATTCATCTGCCATAACTCATTAAATTGCACATTGAAAAGGGTGAATTTTACTGTGTGTACATTATACTTAAATGGAGCTGTAAATATGTTTGGAGCTTATCTGTGAACATTAGTTGCAGAGCAGGAGTTATTTTTATAGAGTGGAAATCTGCTGAGTGCCAACTTGAGAAGGGTTGAAAAAAATTACAACCTTCTTCCAGCACATTTCAGTTAGAACACTCTTAGGATGTCGTTACAGCTGTGCTCTATATTGGAGTCTCTGATGAAATCACATGTCTAACAATCTCAGCATGCCTTTCATCAACAGAATACACACGTGTTTTCTTTTTTTTACTATAAAGGATATACCAAACAACTTTTTCAAGACTTTACTTCAAAAAGGCACGTAGTTTTGCAATATTTTTGGTAAGTCTTTAATTATTTCAAAATGAAAAATTGAAAATAAAATGCAGTTATTTACTCAGGCCCCCACAAAAAAGGCCTGTACGGGGAATGCATGTGTTGTGTGTGTGTGTGTGTGTGTGTGTGTGTGTGTAAGTGTGTGATTTGAAGAATTGAAAAAATTTTAGTGGGGTTTTGTAGCATCACTTTGATAGCATCCTGTAATTTTGTATTGTGTTTGAAATAAAAATAAAGTGAATACACTGATAAAAGAATTTGAAAAGAATTTGCATTATTGCCTAAATTATGTGTGGTTTCCACAGTGGCATGAATCGAGCATCTTTAACCTACATAACAATATATCAGAATGTATTAGGTAAAAAATAAGTAAACTAGTATAACAAAGTTAAATATTTCTAAAGGAAAATTATAGCTTTATTTTTTTTCCTGAAATGTTTTGAGGAGATATTTACACCAAAAGATATTATCATTGATCAATGAAACTTTTTCAGAATTTGCTTGTGTCCCACCAATATTTGATTACATAGTGCTTCTGTGAGTTCCATTTCATTAATTTAGCATTGACAGGAGAGAAGGCAATGGCTCTGCAGCCTCTCTTGGTGTGGCATGATCCTGGTTCCGCTGGCTGATCTCTATTAGAACCATGGCCTTAATCATGCCTTTCATGCTTCTAACTTGATTTGCATTTGTTGTGTAATCCAAATTTATTCTCTCGTTTAGTCGCTTCCACCCATAGAAAAGCAGGTCTTTTTCATTTCTCCTTCACCATTGCCCCCATTTTTTCTTTTTGTCCTCCCATGATGAAAAATAAGACAGAAAACAAACTACAACAACAACAGACACCTTTTGTCTATGGTCACCGATGCATTGTAGCACTAAACTTTGTTCAAAATCTCTAGATCTGACCTCTATATCTGCTGTTCCCAGAGTTTTTCAATGTATTCTCTAGACTGCTGTGACCCATTGACAGAAAGTCTAGCTATATTTAATTGAAAGTTATTACTGTCTGATATGGTTTGGCTGTGTCTGCACCGAAATCTCATCTTGCACTGTAGCTCCCATAATTCACATGTTGTGGGAGGGACCCAGTGAGAGGTAAGTGGATCATGGGGGCAGTTTTCCCCACACTGTTCTAGTGGTAGTGAATAAGTCTCATGAGATCTGATGGTTTTATAAGGGGAAACCCCTTTCACCTTTCACTTGGTTCTCATTTGCTAAATCATGCCTCTCAGCTGATTCTCTCTAGAATTTATTCTCAGGAGATCTAATTAATAACTTGTCAAGCTGATGTCCATCCTTGGGGACAACTCGTATCTGAAGAATGGCCAGTGAAAGGTATTAAAACTCCATACTCCTGCCTCAATTTAGGGCAACTCTGAAGGGTCACCCCAGCTTCTCAGCTCCCCCTTGAGATTAGCTGAGGTCTTTGTTGTGACTGCCTCACATCTCAACTCCCTTTATCCAATTCAGCTTTTTCGCCAGAGTTGTTGGTTCCTAGGATTTTACCCAGTTAAATGTTCTCTACACAAATCTCTATCTCAAATCTGCTTTACAGGGAATGTGGCCTCAGACAGGTTTTCATTAGGTTCTGGACATAACTCTCATTAGTCATTGATATGATTCGGCTGTGTCTCTGCCCGAATCTCACGTTGATTGTAATTATCCCCGCATGTCAAGGATGGAGTCAGGTGGAGATAATTGAATCATAGGGGCGGGTTCCCCCTACTGTTCTCCTGGTAGCGAATAAGTCTCACGAGATCTGATGCTTTTAAAATGGGAGTTTCTCTACACAAGCTTTCTTCTCTGCTACCATTTAAGATGTGCCTTTGCTTCTTTTTTGCCTTCTGCCGTGACTGTGAGGCTTCCCCAGCCATGTGGAATTGTGAGTTCATTAAACCTCTTTCCTTTATAAATTACCCGGTCTTGGGTAGGACTTTATTAGCAGCATGAGAGCAAACTAGTACAGTCTGTTCTATAAGCCCAAGTCGGATCACAGAGTCCCGCTTTCTGTTTCTTTTTTCTAGCCCATATTTCTACTAAAACTTGACTCATATAGACTTAAAACGAAATAATTAAGCATGGCTAATATTTACTTAATATTTTATACGTGTCAGGTACTGTATTTTGTAACTTATCTTTTAATAATCTTTCCAAATCTCTAAAAGGAGAATTCTGCTCTTTTATAGAGAAAATAAGGATGGCTCAATCTTTTGATTTTTATTACAAGCTTTATTTTGTATAACATATGAGAAACTAAAAATATTGAAAGTTTAGAAACCATCAGCACACAATCGAGGTGATGGAAATATACTTCACCTCCAGTTTCCTGATGCCTCTTTATAATACATTTCTCTGGCCCCTCATTCCTGGCCCTTAAAAACCACCAAACTGCTTTCTGTCACTGGACAGTAATTTATACAGTCAAAAAATATATATAAATACAATTTTACACTATGCACTTTTTTGTCTGACATTTTATGTTTTTTTCTCTGCATGTTTTACCTCTAGAGTCTGCCTTGTTTCACTTAGTATAATTATTTTGAGATTCATTCATGTTACAGTATGTATCCATAATTAATTCGGATAAAGCAAGTTAATTCATTAATGTATTGATTGATATTTAGACTGTTTCTAGTTTGGGCTATTATGAATACATGTGCTATGAACATTTGTGTTGATATCATTATATGAACACCTACTTTTATCTCTCTTGGGTAAATACCCAGGAGTGCAATGGCTGAGTCTTACAGCAGAAGTATGTTTAACATTTTAAAGGGACTCTTAAACTGTTTTTCAAAGGTTACACTTTTTTTTTTATTCCCATCAGCAGTGTAGGAGAGTTTCAGCTTCTCCACATCCAAGCCAGTGCTTGGCTATTATCAGTCATGCTAATCTTAGCTATTTAAAAATAGATAGTGGCGTCTCATTTTGGTTTTAATTTGCATTGCCCTAAGCATTAATTATGTTGAGCATATGTGCTTATTTATCAAACAAATGTCTACTTTGAAATGTCTGTTCCAGTCTTTCACCCAAGTTTTAAATGGGGTTGTTTGTTTTTCATTATTAAATTTTGAGCTTTTAAAATATATTTTTGATGCAAGCCTTTTATCAGATATATGAATTGCAAATATTTTCTCCCCGCCTGCAGCTTGTCTTTTCAGTCTCTTAATAGATTCTTTTGAAGAGCAGATTCTTTTTTTCAAATTTGATGAGTTCTTCTTATCAATATATTATTATATAAATCATGCTGTGGGGTCATATCAAAGAAAGCTTTGCCTGACTCAAAGTCCCAAATGTTTTCACATCTTCCCTCTCCTCTCCTTTGGGAACTGAGATTACACGTAAATTCAGTTACTTGAAATGTACTGTCTACTATTGCTCTGTTCATGTTTTTTAAAAATTTATTTTCTCTCTATATTTTATTTTGAGAGGTGTCTATCTTTTCTTCTTTAATGACTAATGTGCTATCAGCCTACCATGTAGCTGGGACTACAGCCGCATGCTACTATGCCCCGCTAATTTTTGTATTTTTAGTAGAGATGGGATTTCACCATATTGGTCAGGCTGGTCCTGAACTCCTGACTTCGTGATCCACCTGCCTCGGCCTCGCAAAAAGCTGAGATTACAGGCGTGAGCCACTGCGCCCAGCCTCCTTTAGTGTATCTTGCATGTCTCTATTTTAGAACATATAGAATACTGTTTCAATAAGCATTTTAATGTTCTTAACTGATAACTCTGGCACCTTGATTTACTCTGGATCAGTTCTGACTCAGTGATTTTTCTCCTTATTATGAGCCACGTTCTTCTGTCTTTTGTTGTTACTGTTGCGTCTCTGCTAAACTGTGTCTGGATGTCAGATATGGTGACTTTTATCTTATTGAGTGCTGGAAGTATATATAAATATTCTTGATCTTTGTATTGGTATGTATTTAAGTTTAGTTGGAAAGAGTTTGACTCTTTTTGGTCTTGCTTTAAAAATTCATTAGGTGGGATCAGACCAGTTCTCATTTTAGAGCTAATCACTCCCAACTAGTGAGGCAAGATCCTTCTGGGTATCCCTGGGAATCTTGAGGTGTTTCTGGTTTGGCTGATAAAATAAGCACTATTACTGGACCTTGGTGAGCATGTGTACTGTTACTTTTCATCTTATCTGGGTGTTGTTTCCCCAACCGTAGGTACTGTTCTCTAGGCCTGTCCTAACAATTACTTAGCTATGTACTTTAGGGGGACCCTTTGCAGAGCTCTGGAGTTCTCTTTCTGTGCAGCCCCTTCTTCTCGGAAACCTTGTCCTGAGAGCTCATGTCAACATGGTTTCTGTGGACTCTCAGCTCTGTCCCCTCAGCTCAGGGAGAACAATGGGCTCCTCTTGGGCTCTTCTCCTGGAGTAGTGGGCTGGAAAACTTTCTCCAGGCATAAATTAGGGCAGTTGATAGGCTCACCTTGTTTGAGACTGACTTTACAGGGTCTTGCAAACTTTCGTGGCATACATTTTGGCCATTTTTTTGGTTGTTTCAGGAGGGAGAGAAAGTCTAGTTCTTGTTACTCCATCATGGTCATTGCAGAAGTCAACCTAACTGATATTTATCAATACAGTCTGTTGCTACACATTGAACTTGCTTAAGATAATTTTTAGATGGCACAGAACTTTCTGTCCATTGAATGAGACTCTCTGCTTATTTTGCAAGTGCTCATTTGTATGGAGACATTTGTATGGAGAAACTTCAAAAAGTTTGTGGAAAAATGAAGTTAAAAGATAAACATTGAAAATGTGATCTTCGGTTTTCATCCCTAAAGAACTGATGGTCCTGGGAACTTAACAATGTCAATGCAGTCTCTTATACATTATTAACTTAAGAAAAATGGGTGCCCTTTCCACATTTGTTGAGATTGGGAAACAAAAAGAAGTCAGAAGGAGCCAAATCAGAGCTGTAAGGTGGATGCCTGACAATTTCCCATTGAGACTCTCACAAAATTGCCTTTGCTCGATGACAGGAATGAGCAGAAACATTGTGGTGTTAGAGGACTGTCTGCTAAAGCTTTCCCAGGTATTTTGCCCTAAAACTTTGGCTAACTTATTCAAAACACTCTCATGATATGCAGATATTATTGTTCTTTGACTTTCCACAAAGTCAACAAGCAAAATGCCTGGAATGTCCCCAAAAAACTGTTGCCGTGACCTTTGCTCTTGAGTGATCCCCTTTTGCTTTGACTGGACCACTTCCACCTTTGGTAGCCATTGCTTTGATTGTGTTTTGCCCTCAGGATCATACTGGGAAAGCCATGTTTTATCTTCTGTTACAATTCTTCAAAGAAATCCTTCAGGATCTTGACCCTAGTTCTTTAAAATTTCCATTGAGAGCTCTCCTCTTGTCTGCAGCTGATCTGAGCACAACACTTTTGGCACCCATGCAGTGGAAAGTTGGTTCAACTTTAATTTTTTAGTCAGAACTGTGTAAGCTGAACCAATTAAGATGTCTACGATGTTGGCTATTGTTTGTGCTGTTGATTATCAGTCCTCTTCAATTAGGGCACAAACAAGATTAATTTTTTTCCTTGCAAATTGATACGGACGATCTGTCCCTGTGGACTTCATCTTCCACATCATCTCGTTTCTTCTTTAAAAAAGCTGTCCGCTTGTGAACTACTGATTTCTTTGGTGCATTGTCCCCTCAAGCTTTTTGTAAAGCATCAGTGATTTCACCATTCTTTCACTCAAGCTTCATCATAATCTAATGTTTGTTCTGGCTTCAATTTTAGCAGAATTTACATTGCTCTGCTAGGGGCTCTTTTCAAACTAATGTCTACTCCTTCTTACTGTCTCAAACTAGATCCTGTTCAAACATGCTATAATAAATTAGTATGAGTTTATTTTGCTGCCAAAATTGAAAACTTTGCATAGTTTTTTTCATAATATACATTTTCCATGAACTTTTTAAGGCCTCTCATGTATCCACAGGTAGAGTGCCTTACCTATTCTGACTTCAGTCAATTATTCAAGACCTTTCCTTGTCAGTGATACATTAGAAAGGTAGAGTATTGAAAAATAAGAGTAGCTTCTGCTGATTAAGAAATACTATATCTTTTTCTACTTCTTTCTTTTTTTTTCTTTTTTTTTTTTTTTTTTTTGAGACAGCATCTTTCTCTGTCACCCAGGCTGGAGTGCAGTGGTGTGATCTCAGCTCACTGCAACCTCTGCCTCCCAGGGTCAAGTGATTCTCCTGCCTCAGCCTCCCGAGTAGCTGGGACTATAGGTGCCTGCCACCACACCCAGCTAATTTTTGTATTTTTAGTGGAGACAAGGTTTCACCATATTGGCCAGGCTGGTCTTGAACTCCTGACCTTGTGATCTGCCTGACTCGGCCTCCCAAAGCGCTGGGATTACAGTCATGAGCCACCGTACCTAGCTTTCTACTTCTTTCTTATTATTTTCCTCCTCTCTCATTCCCATATTCTCTCCTTTCTCCTACTTTCCTCCCCACTCCCTGTTTCCTTCCTTTCATCTTTCCTATTTTCAAGACTTAATATTTCTTGAACCTCAGATGTTATCATAGTATGTTATTTGTTTAATTTTCACATAACAATAATAGTTTAAATACAAATAATATTTATTTTCATCCCCATGTTATCAGTATAACAGTAAAGATGTGGAGAGGCCAGCTGGGCATGCTGGCTCAAGCCTGTAATCCCAGCACATTGGGAGGCCGAGGTGGGTGGATCACGAGGTCAGGAGATCGAGACCATCCTGGCTAACACGGTGAAACCCCATCTCTACTAAAAAATAGAAAAAATTAGCTGGGCATGGTGGCGCGTGCCTGTAGTCCCAGCTACTCGGGAGGCTGAGGCAGGAGAATAGTGTGAACCCGGGAGGCAGAACTTGCAGTGAGCCAAGATCACACCACTGCACTCCAGCCTGGGTGACAGAGCGAGACTCTGTCTCAAAATAAATAAATAAATAAATAAATAAATGAAAATAAAATTAAAAAAATGATGTGGAGAGGCCAAACCAATGGCTCTTATATCCACATTCTTTCTTCTAAATGATTTCACCTTAGTTTTGGTCTGCATCTCTAACCATAGCTAGTTGCAGTAGGACCTTCTATCTGGCCTTGCTGCTCTCATTTTTGGACCTCCTCACTGAAATCAAATTGATCTTTCTAAAATGCGAACCTGGTCTTAGTATTTTATTACTTAAAACCCATTGGTGGCTTTCCATGATTTATGGAATAAAGTCAAAATTCCTGTTTTTGCCAACGTTTCTGTGTGCCTCTCATCCCTACATTTACTGATTCCTGTGTGCCATAAATTGCCAGTTGTCCAGAGTTCATTCTCTTTTTGTACTTGGGAGGACTTCTGCATCCTGAAACTTTTCCCCTGAAACGTGCTTGGAAAATACCTACTCATTTTTTTCAGATTCAGGTTAGTTTTTTACTTCAGTTTCTTTTCCTGAAGCTTATACTGACCGCTCCATATGGCTTTGGGGATTAGCTACTCATTCCTTTGTGCCCTTTGTAGATACACATTTATCGTGGAGTCTTTTTTTTTTTTTTTTTTTTTTTTTGAGACAGAGTCTCACTCTGTCACCAGGCTGGAGTGCAGTGGTGTGATCTCAGCTCACTGCAACCTTTACCTTCCAGGTTCAACTGATTCTCTTGCCTCAGCCTCCCAAGTAACTACAGGCGTGCACCACCGTGCCCAGCTAATTTTTGTATTTTTAGTAGAGATGGGGTTTCACTATGTTGGCCAGGATGGTCTCGATCTCTTGACCTCGTGATCTGCCCACGTTGGCCTCCCAAAGTGCTGGGATTACAGGCATGAGCCACCGCTCCCAATCAGTCATGCAGTCTTTATACTTACTTGTTTACTTGCCTGTGAGCTCACTGAATGCAGGGACTATTTCCTTGTTGCTCTAGCACCTACACCAGTACCTGGTATCCAGAAGCTGTATGCTAAATGTTTGTTGAGTGGCTGTTTGACTGAATGATTGTACTCCTAATTAGTAGATAGAAAGCCATGAACTTCCCAGTTCATCATTCTTTGTGCTCAATTCTGGTTTCTTTATTGTGTTCAAAAGAGTTCCTTAGTGACATAAAACTATGGAGCTAGTATGTCAGCTCATTTAAGCAATGATTGGTTTATGTACATAAGAGGCTTCAATAATTATATATTTTTATTTCAGTTTCAATAAATGATCAATTGATTAGTTTTCTCTGTTTTGGCTTATTGTTCACATTTAATATCAAATAAAAGTGTTTTACTTAAAATTATTCATGCCAATTATGACAGTTAGGTGAATATTGCTTTGATTTACATTCCAGTAGTAGTTTTGGTTGAACCCTGAATATGCTAAGACGTCACTTTTCTTTTTTCTTATGAACAGGCTACTGTGTTTACATATATTATTAAAATCTTCTTTGAAAATACGAAGAGTGTTACATTTCTTATATTTAGTTCTCTGTGCTTCAGAATTCCTGTGATACTTGCACTTAAGTCCTTCTGAGCAGTTGATGTTAATATTTATGTGGTTAATTTCATGAAACATGGTGGTTTTCATTTCTATCATTAATTTATACAGGAGATAGACTGTTTTCCAGGTGTAAGCTCAGTCATATAGTTAGAAAATTTATAAGCAGAAAGGAGTTATTTGGTCTAACCCATTTCTTCTACAGATAGAGAAATTAGAGTCCAGAAACTCTGTCTTCTTTAATGTCTTACAGGTATTTAAGAAAAAAGAATAGACTTGAGGTTTCTGTGTTCTGAACCCAGTGATCTTGACACTGTAATGATCTTCATCCATATTATTCACAGAAGTAAATATAATCACATATTAAATAAGAAACAAAAATACTAAGGGGATATTATACTGAAAAATGAAATAATATTATCTTAATTATTTTGATCAGATTCAATATATAGCAGCTTGAAGGCTAATAATTCCAATGATTCTCTGAATAAACCATTTTTCTAATAAGATTACAGGTTTTAGTAATCTAATTATTTTGACTGATGCAAATGTTACCCCGCCAGTCTGAAAAATGTGTTTATTTATATGTCATAAAGAATAATTTATTCCAAAAAGGCTAATTTTCAAAATATATGTATCTTCTGAAACTGTATCTATTTTTTTCCCACGTTTTCTAAATATATTTTAGAGGGCATTTGTAGATTTTCATGGTGCTGAAAAATTAAGGTATAACGGTCTCATGAAGGAGAATAATGTCATTTAGACATTGTAATTTTGGAGGATCACAATATTTTTTGGAATGTGGTTGTTGCAGCACTGGTCACTTATACTAATTATATAATAACATACTATACTAATGCAATAATATACCATATGAAATTATTAAATGGTAAATTTGTCTTAAATCCTCTAGAATACTGCAAAGAAATAGTTTATATAAGAAAGAGTACCATAGCATATGTGAACACAATGTTTCCTATTTTTTTCTTCTTTTTTATTTTTTTGAAGACAAGTTCTCACTCTGTTGCCCAGACTGGAGTTCAGTGCCATGTTCATAGTTCACTGCAACCTCAAACTCCCAAGCTCAAGTGATCCTCTTGATTCAGCCTCTGAAGTAGCTGTGCCTATAGGTGTGCACCACCACACCGGCTAATTTTTAAAATTTTTTATAGATATGTTGCCCAAGCTGGCCCCAAATTCTTGAGCTCAAGAGATCTTCTCACCTTGGCCTCCCAGAGTGTTGGGATTACAGGCATGAGCCACCATACTCAGCCAATATTTCTTTTCTAAAAGACATTTTCTAACATACTTCTCATTTTAGCTAACATAATATTCAAAGTGTAGATCTGAGAAAGAGATAGTGCCTGCAGATCTGGGATCCTACATGCTAATATTATGGGATGCATTCAGATTTGATCAGCAGATATTCCATTTATTCTAGAACACCACCAGCAGAAGAATGTAATTACGTCTATCACTAAAACTTTGTGTCAATACAGACTACTGTATTTGTTATCATAGATGGTCCTTGGATGGCAGCCTTAAGCAATTTTAAACCTAGACAGGTGATGTACTTTTTCTTCTTGGATAATTTTCATTGTTTTATCTAATTTGGTTGTAACTAATGTGTTTAATATGGCTTGTTTGTTTTTTAAAAAGTTGTTCAGTATCCTTAGAACTCAGTGCTGATTTCTTTTTCTAGCAGGCCTTTTATATAGGACATCTCACTTTCTCCTGGCTCTCTACTACTAGCATGAGGTCTCTGAAAAAATCAAGACAGCCAAATAATTTGTTATAGAATAGCCTATGTAGAGGGACAGGGGAGGAGTCATATTCCAAGAGGGAAAGACCTTTGAGCCAGGCTCAATTTGTAGAGGCTGTTGAATGAAAATGAGAGAGGGAGAATGTACACTTTATTGCACTATTAAAGCAAAATTCTGACAATAACTTCTAAAAATGATTCCACTCTTATACACTGAGAATATGACAGACCTTCCAAAAGTATAATTTCTTACATGAACGTCCAGGTATATAAGGAAAAATAACTATTTCATACCAATATCTTCAGCCGCCTTTATTGTTGGTTCACCACATAGGTTTTTATCAGAATCGCAGAACATTAATGTTTTAAATTAGCTACCATTACAACTAGCTTGAGAAGAACTTTCTTTTTAATAATTCGACCCAGATGCATTCTAGATACTCCAGTGTTACGAATCGATGGCTTCATGAGGAGCCGCTGTTGACTCGTGCTATCTCTGGACACACTGACAGGAAATGTTTTCTTACACCTGTTTTCCTCCTGCTTTTCCTTGGTAGGACTTAGTTCCTTGGCATAGTTCAGTATCAATGGCAGTCATAGAGAAGTGTTACAAAAACCCAGCTTATTCCAACTTGTGAATTATTTGGCACCCAGGAACCAGTCTTACAATCTTCAACCCACTTTTTCCTAAAATGGCCTCTTTTCTGAAATGTTTATTTATATATGATGTAGGCCTGGGGAAAGGACATGGACTTTCAAAGAAAATATTCTCCAATAGATCTCTCAACTCCAGAGAACCTTCTGACTAAATCTGAAAGAATTCCACTGTGCTCTGATAACATCCTTTAATAATGAAGGAAAAGATATTTTTCCCCCAGGAGGATTTTGTAGTGAAAGAGATGGCATAATTTTTTTTTTTAATGTTGTTTATAATCTCATTTGTTTTTTCATTTGTGGGGTGTGTCTTAAATCCTAAATGGTACATCCTTTTTAAAATACTTCTAGTAATAAAATGTTTCTGAAGTTATGTTGTAAATATCATTGGACTATGTTTAATAATGTTAAGTTGATCCCACTTCCCCTGAAATTATATACATAAATGCTGAAAGTATAAATTTACATATACAGCTTCATGGAACATTTTTCTTCCAAGTGTGCATTTGCTAGAATTTGCATTGAAAGGTTTTGGAAGGAGCCTGTTGGTATGAATCCTGTGTGAGCAACACTCAGATTTGTTGCATACTGAACAGCATGCTAAATCTCACTTCACAATCTTAGATTTCTCATCTACCATCTTGAGCTGAATTTAAAATATAACTGCAGTTTATTATGTCACCTGTTCGTCAAACACTGATGCAAAGCTTAGTTTTCAGTGTGAAGAACCCATGACTAGAGAAGGGAAGAAGAAAGGGTCAAGCAGACCTCATTAAAGAGTGTATGGGCAAGAAAACACATCAGATGTCTTGATAGGTTTTTTAAAGTCCTGTTAGACTTGTCATGATTTCCAAAACACTAAATGCCATCTAGTATTTTCGACCCTCTAAAATTACAGTAGAATATTATTATGGGTCATCTTAATTGGAAATATACAGGAAAATCCTGATGATTAATGTAGACTAGTGATAGCTCTCACACATTTATATAACCTATGTTGAAAAGAAAGAAGAAAGGCAGGAAGGAAAGAAGGAAAAAGAGCGGAGAGAGAGGAACAAGAAAACACGTGGAATTGTGGAAATGAAAATTTTTAAATTACTAATTTGCAAGAATGGGTAAGAAAAATACCGAGTATGAACATAAATGCTTTCAATTCCGTTTGCCTCTTAATCCTTCTCAGTCCGTGGCCAGTTTTGAAACTTGGTGTAACTTCCTTCCTTTATTCCTCCCTCCCTTGCTCCCTCCATCCCTTCTTGCCAGCCTCCTTCCCTTCCTCTCTCCTTGAGTTTCCTTCTTCTTTCTTGTTCCCTCCCTCCCTCCCTCTCTCTTTTTTTCCCTTAGTTTCCCCGGAAGCACATATACCAGCCATTTGAATGCTTTCTGCTCATAGATACTGCCAAGCCCCCTCACCCAGACTGCTGACTAGATTTGGTAGAATGGAATGAGAAACATAGACTTTGTGTCTGTGGCGGCCACCTCTGATGTTGCAGACTTTTGCCGTGATTATGCACTCCAGCCGAGGGACGCTAGAGAGGTTGAAATTTCAACTGTGGGATTTGCCATTTTGGAATTTGCAGAAATGTACTGGATATGCTAACAGCAGCCTGGCTAGCCTCCACTTCACAAGGAAGTATTTAAATATACACGTGTAATATGAAGAAAATTGCATTAGATCATAAGGGATGAATTATTTTGTAAATGACTATACCGTCAAATACCATACCTGATATCAATCATCTTCATCAGACAGTATCTGTGTATGTAAGTAGATAAACAAAAAAGCAGGAGTTTATTTCTCTCTAATGTATCCTTGACTCTCTAGCGGTGACCTCTGAAATGTCTCTTCTGATCCAGACTTGTTTGAATCATGTGCAACATTTTAGATTTGTCTTTTCTCTGCAAGTTTTTTTTGGTTCAGTACCATAACATATTGAACCAAATAGTTTTGCTTGCTTTCTATTGATGACACATGATTTTGGCTTTTATCTTCAGTGGAAAATCAATGTGTCACATGGCATTCACTAAGAAAAAGGTATGGGGCCTCTTTGTAATTCTTTGTCAGATGATTGCTTTATCTTGATTTATGCCTTCAAACTTTTTCCCATTCAGCAGAAAATATTGTGTCGCTATCTGTGAGAGCAAAGCGATCTATACCAATTTATGCTCTAAGTGTAGCGTCCTTCCAGAACTGCTTATGGAACATATCAACTCACTATAGATTAGGGACATAATGGATTCTTCTTTCTTAAAAGTGGCAGATTGACAATTTTAGTTCATATACAAGCTTTTATATTAACATTAAAACAATATTTCTATGTAAAGTAAAATATTGTAGTTGATTATTATTCGAGGGCCTCCCAGAATTTCAAGGTCTGAAAATAAATTCAATGTTCCTGGTGGTAACAAAATTGCCCCTACTTCCTTGTATCAGGACTGCCATTTGGAACTGCTGGGGAAGCTCTTTTCAGAAATTATTTTCAAAACAGCATTGTTGCCTTTTGCCAAACTGAAATCTGGTTGTAAACTTTTGAAAACTAGTTCCTTGGAATGGAATTCAAGTTGTCTTCTAAGCAAATTTTTTTTTAACTCAAACATACATTCTATCTTGCTTTATTATGTCACTATTTGTGTAGGAAACATATTTCTATTTTTACCATTTTCAATTTATTTACATTTACATTTACATTTGTGTGTATATATATACACACATACATACACTTTAAGTTCTGGGATACATATGCAGAACTTGCAGTTTTGTGAAATAGGTATACATGTGCTGTTGTGGTTTGCTGCACCCATCAACCCGTCATCTACATTAAGTATTTCTCCTAATGCTATCCCTCCTCTTTCCTTCCTACCCACTGACAGGCCCCAGTGTGTGATGTTCCCCTCCCTGTGTCTATGTGTTCTCATTGTTCAACTCCCACTTATGAGTGAGAACATGTGGTGTTTGGTTTTCTGTTCTTGTGATAGTTTGCTGAGAATGATGGTTTCCAGCTTCATCCATGTCTCTGCAAAAGACATTAATCCATCCTTTTTTATAGCTGCATAGTATTCCATGGTTTATATGTGCCACATATTCTTTATCCAGTCTATCATTGATGGGCATTTGGGTTGCTTCCTAGTCTTTGCTATTGTGAATAGTGCTGCAATAAACATATGTGTGAATGTGTCTTTATAGTAGAATGATTTATAATCCTTTGGATGTGTACCTAGTGATGAGACTGTTAGGTCAAATGGTATTTCTAGTTCTGGATCCTTGAGGAATTGCTACACTGTCTTCCACAATGGTTGAACTAATTTACACTCCCACCAACAGTGTAAAAGCATTCCTATTTCTCCACATCCTCTCTAGCACCTGTTGTTTCCTGGCTTTTTAATGATTGCCATTCTAACTGGCGCGAGATGGTATCTCATTGGACCAGGGGTGATGAGCTTTTTTTTTTTTTTTTTTCTTCGAGACAGCCTCACTCTGTCACCCAGGGTGGAGTGCAGTGGCACAATTTCGGCTCACTGCAACCTCCACCTAATGGGTTCAAGCAATTCTCCTGCCTTAGCCTCTTGAGTAGCTGGGATTACAGATATATACCACCACGCCTGGCTAAAGTTTTTTTTTGTGTGTTTTTGGTAGAGACAGAGTTTCACCGTAGTGGCCAGGCAAGTCTCAAACTCCCGACCTTGTGATCCACTCGCCTTGGCCTCCGAAAGTGATGGGATTACAGGCATGAGCCACCACGCCCAGCCTATGATGAGCTTTTTCTCATGTGTTTATTGGCCGCATAAATGTCTTCTTTTGAGAAGTGTCTGTTCATATCCTTTTCCCACTTTTTGATGGGGTTGCTTTTTTCTTGTAAATTTGTTTAAGTTCCTTGTAGATTCTGGATATTAGCCCTTTGTTAGATGGATAGATTGCAAAAATTTTCTCCCACTCTGTAGGTTGTGTGTTCACTCCGATGATAGTGTCTTTTGCTGTGCAGAAGCTATCTTTAGTTTAATTAGATCCCGTTTCTCAATTTTGGCTTTTGTTGCCACTGCTTTTGGTGTTTTAGTCATGAAGTCTTTGCCTATGCCTATGTTCTGAATGGTATTGGCTAGGTTTTCTTCTAGAGTTTTTATGGTTTTAGATCTTATGTTTAAGTCTTTAATCCATCTTGAGTTAATTATTTTATAAGGTGTAAGGAAGGGGTCCAGTTTCAGCTTTCTTCATATGGCTAGCCAGTTTTCCCATCACCATTGATTAAATAGTCAATCTTTCCCCATTGTTTGTTTTCGTCAGGTGTGTCAGAGATATGTTGTATATTTCATGGTACAATGCCTTCTGTCAATGGGGAAAAATAACAAGCCTATATGGGATGAATGAAGTCTGCTATGGTTAAGGTTGAGAATATTTACTGATCCTTGAGTTCAGTCTCCAGGAATGTTGGAAATAGAGAATGGAGATAATGGAGATAAAGAAAAGTTCTGAAAATGACACTTCCCATAGTGTCAAAATTGTGATCTATTGGAGAATTCTGTGATACATCAAAATCTCTGTTTATACTGATGTTTGTTATTGTGTATGAGCATATCTTTATCAGGTGTAGGCTATTTCTATACTTTCATGTCTTTAAATCAATGTTTCTATTCACATATGTATATGTGCAAATAGAAGCATGTTAATATTATATATATATATTTTCTGTCATTACCATGATTGCTATGATTATCATTAGCATGTATTATTAGTGTGACCGAAGTATCATCAGTATCAGTTTCTTTCTAACTGCAGTGCTCCTGTAATGCTTCATTTCTACAGAGCCAACCTACACCCACCGTTTCCCTGACTATAACTTTACCTAAAGTATAAGCCCTTATAAAGCCATGAAAGCCTACCAAGAATTGTCAAAGAAGCTAGGCAGCAGCCAGGCTCTGCCTTAGGAAAAGACTTTACTTTTTATTATCATGTGCAGTACTTAATTACTTGTTCTGACCTCTAAGATTTTGCTCTCCTATATTTCTATCCCCTGGCTTTCTGATATTTCATGTGATTATATTTGAAATTTTAACCTTGCTTTTCTTTTTGGAATCTCTGATATCTCTGCTGCCACAGGTAATGACAGGTTCCTCTCTAACTGTTGGTGTTATCCCTGGTCAGATTATTACTGATGACAGAAGTAGATGTTTTACGTGGATTCTCTGGATATCAGAAACAAATACAGATATCACAACTCAAAAATGACAGACTGATAACCATTATGAACTTAGATGCAACATTCTTAATACAATATTAGCAAATTGAGTCTAGGAATAGTTAAAAATGATAATGTGTTTTAACGAAGTGGGGTTTATCTCAAGTTGGTTTCAACAACTGAAAATCTACCGTGCTGACAGAAAAAAGAAAAATCACGTGACACTCTCAATAGATGCAAAAAAGGAATTTACAAAATGTAACACATTTTTTAAATTAAAAACTCCCAGCAAACTGAGGATAGAAAAGTACATTTTCAAACTGATTATGTGTTTACAAAAAATCTATAGCAAACATCTTACTTAAAATGGTGAAAGCCTTAATACTTTCTACATAAGATTATGAAAAATGCAATGATGTCCTCTCTCCCTAGTTCCTTAAAGTATTGCATTCAATATTAAATAAGTGGAAATATATACCAAGTTCATTGATAAATATTTAATACTTATGAGATGATAATTCTCCTGAAATTGATCTCTAGATTCAGTGGAATTCCCATGAAACCTTATAGGTCCTTTTGGATAAATTACAAAACTGATTCTAAAACAGGGAGAAAGAAAGAAGGGAAGGAAGGAGGAATGGACAGAAAGAAGAAAGAAATAAAGAGAAAAGAAAAGAAAATAAGAAATAAGTGACACCCAAGTTGGGAAGAAAGAAAAATACTATTCTCACGTGATGTAAACATATACATAGAAAATCCTTAGGCATCTGCAGAAGTGTGCTAGAGGTATGAAGTGAATTTAACAAAGTTGTAGGATGAAAGATCAATAAGTAAAATCAATTGTGTTTCTATACACAATCAACACCAATTAGAAAATAAAATTATGTAAGCAATTTAACTTATAATAGCCTCAAAAATAATAAAATAATTCAGA
Source organism: Gorilla gorilla gorilla (assembly GCF_029281585.2). Lineage (NCBI taxonomy): Eukaryota > Metazoa > Chordata > Mammalia > Primates > Hominidae > Gorilla > Gorilla gorilla. The sequence goes on from NC_073232.2 coordinate 148,884,419, forward strand.
ATAAATTTAATAAAAGGTATGCTGATCCAAAATTTCTAAATCACTAATACGAGAGATTGAATAGGTAGAAATATGTATCAAGTTCATTGGTAAATATACATGTCATACTTATTAGATGATAATTCTTCTGAAACTGATCTCCAGATTTGGCACAATCCCAATCAAACCTATAGGCCTTTTTGGAGAAATTACAAAGCTGATTCTAATTTTTTTTTTTAAATGCGGAAGTCCTAGAATAGCCAGAGCATGTTTTAGAAAGAAGAATAAAGTTGGAAAACTTTCCAAATTTCAAGACATGTTGTAGAGCTACACTAACAAGTACAGTAAACTTACTGGCATGAAGAAGACATATATATCAGTGAAACAGAATAAATCATTTAGAAATATATCCAGCCTTACATGGCCAAAGTTGCCAAAATAATTCAATAAGGAAATCAATGTCTTTATAAAGATGGTACTATTAAAATTGGATATTAAATGGAGAATATGAACTTCAGAATTACCTCACACCATATCCTCAAATTAACTCAACATGTATTTTATACATAATGTAAATATAAAAAGTATAAAGCTTACTGAATAGGAAAAATTTTTAATAATCTTACTATAGCTAAAAATTTTTTAGATAAGAAAAGGATGGATGAAAATGGAAAAAAATAGTAAGTTGGACTTCATGAAATTAAAACTTTTGCAATTTAAAACATAGCATCAAAAAATGAAAAGGCAAACCACAGATTGGGACAGAATAATTTTAAATATGTCTGATAAAGAACTTTCATCTAGAATGTACACATAACTAAAAAACTAAATAACAAAACACAAATAACTCATTTAACAAAATATTTTGACCTAAATGGGCCAAATATTTGTACAGATATTTTAATTTAAAAAGAGATGATGTCCAATACACAAATGAAAAGATACTTAACATTACCCGTCATCAGGGAAATGCAAGTTAAAACCACATTGAGGTACCACTGTACACCCACTGGAGTGGCTGACACGAGCAGAACTGACCATACCACATGATGTGAAGAATTGCTATTCACACCTGGCTAGTGGGACTTCAAAATGGTACAGACATTCTGGAAAGCAGTTTGGCAGTTTCTTTTAATGTTAAACTTAGTACTGATCATATAGCCAAATAATTCCACTGCCACTCAAAATAAATAAAAACATATCCGTACCAAGCCTCATCCTTGAAGTTCATAGCAGATGTGTCCATCAACTTGTAAATGGATAAACCAGTTGTAGATGGAGTACCACTCAACAATAAAAAGGAGCAAACTGGTACAACAGCAATATAAATGAATATCAAAAGCATTATGCTCAGTGAAAGAAGCTAGACATGAAAGACACCAATGTATCATTCCACTAATAGGATACTCTAGAAAATGCAAACTGTAGAAACAGAAGCAGATTAGTGGTTGCCTGTGTTCAGGAATGGAGAAAAGATCAAATGCAAAACAGCAAAAGAAAACATTTTGTGATGATGCAGATTTTCTGTATCTTGATCATGATTGTGGTCAAATGATGATATTCATCTGCCATAACTCATTAAATTGCACATTGAAAAGGGTGAATTTTACTGTGTGTACATTATACTTAAATGGAGCTGTAAATATGTTTGGAGCTTATCTGTGAACATTAGTTGCAGAGCAGGAGTTATTTTTATAGAGTGGAAATCTGCTGAGTGCCAACTTGAGAAGGGTTGAAAAAAATTACAACCTTCTTCCAGCACATTTCAGTTAGAACACTCTTAGGATGTCGTTACAGCTGTGCTCTATATTGGAGTCTCTGATGAAATCACATGTCTAACAATCTCAGCATGCCTTTCATCAACAGAATACACACGTGTTTTCTTTTTTTTACTATAAAGGATATACCAAACAACTTTTTCAAGACTTTACTTCAAAAAGGCACGTAGTTTTGCAATATTTTTGGTAAGTCTTTAATTATTTCAAAATGAAAAATTGAAAATAAAATGCAGTTATTTACTCAGGCCCCCACAAAAAAGGCCTGTACGGGGAATGCATGTGTTGTGTGTGTGTGTGTGTGTGTGTGTGTGTGTGTAAGTGTGTGATTTGAAGAATTGAAAAAATTTTAGTGGGGTTTTGTAGCATCACTTTGATAGCATCCTGTAATTTTGTATTGTGTTTGAAATAAAAATAAAGTGAATACACTGATAAAAGAATTTGAAAAGAATTTGCATTATTGCCTAAATTATGTGTGGTTTCCACAGTGGCATGAATCGAGCATCTTTAACCTACATAACAATATATCAGAATGTATTAGGTAAAAAATAAGTAAACTAGTATAACAAAGTTAAATATTTCTAAAGGAAAATTATAGCTTTATTTTTTTTCCTGAAATGTTTTGAGGAGATATTTACACCAAAAGATATTATCATTGATCAATGAAACTTTTTCAGAATTTGCTTGTGTCCCACCAATATTTGATTACATAGTGCTTCTGTGAGTTCCATTTCATTAATTTAGCATTGACAGGAGAGAAGGCAATGGCTCTGCAGCCTCTCTTGGTGTGGCATGATCCTGGTTCCGCTGGCTGATCTCTATTAGAACCATGGCCTTAATCATGCCTTTCATGCTTCTAACTTGATTTGCATTTGTTGTGTAATCCAAATTTATTCTCTCGTTTAGTCGCTTCCACCCATAGAAAAGCAGGTCTTTTTCATTTCTCCTTCACCATTGCCCCCATTTTTTCTTTTTGTCCTCCCATGATGAAAAATAAGACAGAAAACAAACTACAACAACAACAGACACCTTTTGTCTATGGTCACCGATGCATTGTAGCACTAAACTTTGTTCAAAATCTCTAGATCTGACCTCTATATCTGCTGTTCCCAGAGTTTTTCAATGTATTCTCTAGACTGCTGTGACCCATTGACAGAAAGTCTAGCTATATTTAATTGAAAGTTATTACTGTCTGATATGGTTTGGCTGTGTCTGCACCGAAATCTCATCTTGCACTGTAGCTCCCATAATTCACATGTTGTGGGAGGGACCCAGTGAGAGGTAAGTGGATCATGGGGGCAGTTTTCCCCACACTGTTCTAGTGGTAGTGAATAAGTCTCATGAGATCTGATGGTTTTATAAGGGGAAACCCCTTTCACCTTTCACTTGGTTCTCATTTGCTAAATCATGCCTCTCAGCTGATTCTCTCTAGAATTTATTCTCAGGAGATCTAATTAATAACTTGTCAAGCTGATGTCCATCCTTGGGGACAACTCGTATCTGAAGAATGGCCAGTGAAAGGTATTAAAACTCCATACTCCTGCCTCAATTTAGGGCAACTCTGAAGGGTCACCCCAGCTTCTCAGCTCCCCCTTGAGATTAGCTGAGGTCTTTGTTGTGACTGCCTCACATCTCAACTCCCTTTATCCAATTCAGCTTTTTCGCCAGAGTTGTTGGTTCCTAGGATTTTACCCAGTTAAATGTTCTCTACACAAATCTCTATCTCAAATCTGCTTTACAGGGAATGTGGCCTCAGACAGGTTTTCATTAGGTTCTGGACATAACTCTCATTAGTCATTGATATGATTCGGCTGTGTCTCTGCCCGAATCTCACGTTGATTGTAATTATCCCCGCATGTCAAGGATGGAGTCAGGTGGAGATAATTGAATCATAGGGGCGGGTTCCCCCTACTGTTCTCCTGGTAGCGAATAAGTCTCACGAGATCTGATGCTTTTAAAATGGGAGTTTCTCTACACAAGCTTTCTTCTCTGCTACCATTTAAGATGTGCCTTTGCTTCTTTTTTGCCTTCTGCCGTGACTGTGAGGCTTCCCCAGCCATGTGGAATTGTGAGTTCATTAAACCTCTTTCCTTTATAAATTACCCGGTCTTGGGTAGGACTTTATTAGCAGCATGAGAGCAAACTAGTACAGTCTGTTCTATAAGCCCAAGTCGGATCACAGAGTCCCGCTTTCTGTTTCTTTTTTCTAGCCCATATTTCTACTAAAACTTGACTCATATAGACTTAAAACGAAATAATTAAGCATGGCTAATATTTACTTAATATTTTATACGTGTCAGGTACTGTATTTTGTAACTTATCTTTTAATAATCTTTCCAAATCTCTAAAAGGAGAATTCTGCTCTTTTATAGAGAAAATAAGGATGGCTCAATCTTTTGATTTTTATTACAAGCTTTATTTTGTATAACATATGAGAAACTAAAAATATTGAAAGTTTAGAAACCATCAGCACACAATCGAGGTGATGGAAATATACTTCACCTCCAGTTTCCTGATGCCTCTTTATAATACATTTCTCTGGCCCCTCATTCCTGGCCCTTAAAAACCACCAAACTGCTTTCTGTCACTGGACAGTAATTTATACAGTCAAAAAATGTATATAAATACAATTTTACACTATGCACTTTTTTGTCTGACATTTTATGTTTTTTTCTCTGCATGTTTTACCTCTAGAGTCTGCCTTGTTTCACTTAGTATAATTATTTTGAGATTCATTCATGTTACAGTATGTATCCATAATTAATTCGGATAAAGCAAGTTAATTCATTAATGTATTGATTGATATTTAGACTGTTTCTAGTTTGGGCTATTATGAATACATGTGCTATGAACATTTGTGTTGATATCATTATATGAACACCTACTTTTATCTCTCTTGGGTAAATACCCAGGAGTGCAATGGCTGAGTCTTACAGCAGAAATATGTTTAACATTTTAAAGGGACTCTTAAACTGTTTTTCAAAGGTTACACTTTTTTTTTTATTCCCATCAGCAGTGTAGGAGAGTTTCAGCTTCTCCACATCCAAGCCAGTGCTTGGCTATTATCAGTCATGCTAATCTTAGCTATTTAAAAATAGATAGTGGCGTCTCATTTTGGTTTTAATTTGCATTGCCCTAAGCATTAATTATGTTGAGCATATGTGCTTATTTATCAAACAAATGTCTACTTTGAAATGTCTGTTCCAGTCTTTCACCCAAGTTTTAAATGGGGTTGTTTGTTTTTCATTATTAAATTTTGAGCTTTTAAAATATATTTTTGATGCAAGCCTTTTATCAGATATATGAATTGCAAATATTTTCTCCCCACCTGCAGCTTGTCTTTTCAGTCTCTTAATAGATTCTTTTGAAGAGCAGATTCTTTTTTTCAAATTTGATGAGTTCTTCTTATCAATATATTATTATATAAATCATGCTGTGGGGTCATATCAAAGAAAGCTTTGCCTGACTCAAAGTCCCAAATGTTTTCACATCTTCCCTCTCCTCTCCTTTGGGAACTGAGATTACACGTAAATTCAGTTACTTGAAATGTACTGTCTACTATTGCTCTGTTCATGTTTTTTAAAAATTTATTTTCTCTCTATATTTTATTTTGAGAGGTGTCTATCTTTTCTTCTTTAATGACTAATGTGCTATCAGCCTACCATGTAGCTGGGACTACAGCCGCATGCTACTATGCCCCGCTAATTTTTGTATTTTTAGTAGAGATGGGATTTCACCATATTGGTCAGGCTGGTCCTGAACTCCTGACTTCGTGATCCACCTGCCTCGGCCTCGCAAAAAGCTGAGATTACAGGCGTGAGCCACTGCGCCCAGCCTCCTTTAGTGTATCTTGCATGTCTCTATTTTAGAACATATAGAATACTGTTTCAATAAGCATTTTAATGTTCTTAACTGATAACTCTGGCACCTTGATTTACTCTGGATCAGTTCTGACTCAGTGATTTTTCTCCTTATTATGAGCCACGTTCTTCTGTCTTTTGTTGTTACTGTTGCGTCTCTGCTAAACTGTGTCTGGATGTCAGATATGGTGACTTTTATCTTATTGAGTGCTGGAAGTATATATAAATATTCTTGATCTTTGTATTGGTATGTATTTAAGTTTAGTTGGAAAGAGTTTGACTCTTTTTGGTCTTGCTTTAAAAATTCATTAGGTGGGATCAGACCAGTTCTCATTTTAGAGCTAATCACTCCCAACTAGTGAGGCAAGATCCTTCTGGGTATCCCTGGGAATCTTGAGGTGTTTCTGGTTTGGCTGATAAAATAAGCACTATTACTGGACCTTGGTGAGCATGTGTACTGTTACTTTTCATCTTATCTGGGTGTTGTTTCCCCAACCGTAGGTACTGTTCTCTAGGCCTGTCCTAACAATTACTTAGCTATGTACTTTAGGGGGACCCTTTGCAGAGCTCTGGAGTTCTCTTTCTGTGCAGCCCCTTCTTCTCGGAAACCTTGTCCTGAGAGCTCATGTCAACATGGTTTCTGTGGACTCTCAGCTCTGTCCCCTCAGCTCAGGGAGAACAATGGGCTCCTCTTGGGCTCTTCTCCTGGAGTAGTGGGCTGGAAAACTTTCTCCAGGCATAAATTAGGGCAGTTGATAGGCTCAACTTGTTTGAGACTGACTTTACAGGGTCTTGCAAACTTTCGTGGCATACATTTTGGCCATTTTTTTGGTTGTTTCAGGAGGGAGAGAAAGTCTAGTTCTTGTTACTCCATCATGGTCATTGCAGAAGTCAACCTAACTGATATTTATCAATACAGTCTGTTGCTACACATTGAACTTGCTTAAGATAATTTTTAGATGGCACAGAACTTTCTGTCCATTGAATGAGACTCTCTGCTTATTTTGCAAGTGCTCATTTGTATGGAGAAACTTCAAAAAGTTTGTGGAAAAATGAAGTTAAAAGATAAACATTGAAAATGTGATCTTCGGTTTTCATCCCTAAAGAACTGATGGTCCTGGGAACTTAACAATGTCAATGCAGTCTCTTATACATTATTAACTTAAGAAAAATGGGTGCCCTTTCCACATTTGTTGAGATTGGGAAACAAAAAGAAGTCAGAAGGAGCCAAATCAGAGCTGTAAGGTGGATGCCTGACAATTTCCCATTGAGACTCTCACAAAATTGCCTTTGCTCGATGACAGGAATGAGCAGAAACATTGTGGTGTTAGAGGACTGTCTGCTAAAGCTTTCCCAGGTATTTTGCCCTAAAACTTTGGCTAACTTATTCAAAACACTCCCATGATATGCAGATATTATTGTTCTTTGACCTTCCACAAAGTCAACAAGCAAAATGCCTGGAATGTCCCCAAAAAACTGTTGCCGTGACCTTTGCTCTTGAGTGATCCCCTTTTGCTTTGACTGGACCACTTCCACCTTTGGTAGCCATTGCTTTGATTGTGTTTTGCCCTCAGGATCATACTGGGAAAGCCATGTTTTATCTTCTGTTACAATTCTTCAAAGAAATCCTTCAGGATCTTGACCCTAGTTCTTTAAAATTTCCATTGAGAGCTCTCCTCTTGTCTGCAGCTGATCTGAGCACAACACTTTTGGCACCCATGCAATGGAAAGTTGGTTCAACTTTAATTTTTTAGTCAGAACTGTGTAAGCTGAACCAATTAAGATGTCTACGATGTTGGCTATTGTTTGTGCTGTTGATTATCAGTCCTCTTCAATTAGGGCACAAACAAGATTAATTTTTTTCCTTGCAAATTGATACGGACGATCTGTCCCTGTGGACTTCATCTTCCACATCATCTCGTTTCTTCTTTAAAAAAGCTGTCCGCTTGTGAACTACTGATTTCTTTGGTGCATTGTCCCCTCAAGCTTTTTGTAAAGCATCAGTGATTTCACCATTCTTTCACTCAAGCTTCATCATAATCTAATGTTTGTTCTTGCTTCAATTTTAGCAGAATTTACATTGCTCTGCTAGGGGCTCTTTTCAAACTAATGTCTACTCCTTCTTACTGTCTCAAACTAGATCCTGTTCAAACATGCTATAATAAATTAGTATGAGTTTATTTTGCTGCCAAAATTGAAACCTTTGCATAGTTTTTTTCATAATATACATTTTCCATGAACTTTTTAAGGCCTCTCATGTATCCACAGGTAGAGTGCCTTACCTATTCTGACTTCAGTCAATTATTCAAGACCTTTCCTTGTCAGTGATACATTAGAAAGGTAGAGTATTGAAAAATAAGAGTAGCTTCTGCTGATTAAGAAATATAGAATATTGAAAAATAAGAGTAGCTTCTGCTGATTAAGAAATACTATATCTTTTTCTACTTCTTTCTTTTTTTTCTTTTTTTTTTTTTTTTTTTGAGACAGCATCTTTCTCTGTCACCCAGGCTGGAGTGCAGTGGTGTGATCTCAGCTCACTGCAACCTCTGCCTCCCAGGGTCAAGTGATTCTCCTGCCTCAGCCTCCCGAGTAGCTGGGACTATAGGTGCCTGCCACCACACCCAGCTAATTTTTGTATTTTTAGTGGAGACAAGGTTTCACCATATTGGCCAGGCTGGTCTTGAACTCCTGACCTTGCGATCTGCCTGACTCGGCCTCCCAAAGCGCTGGGATTACAGTCATGAGCCACCGTACCTAGCTTTCTACTTCTTTCTTATTATTTTCCTCGTCTCTCATTCCCATATTCTCTCCTTTCTCCTACTTTCCTCCCCACTCCCTGTTTCCTTCCTTTCATCTTTCCTATTTTCAAGACTTAATATTTCTTGAACCTCAGATGTTATCATAGTATGTTATTTGTTTAATTTTCACATAACAATAATAGTTTAAATACAAATAATATTTATTTTCATCCCCATGTTATCAGTATAACAGTAAAGATGTGGAGAGGCCAGCTGGGCATGCTGGCTCAAGCCTGTAATCCCAGCACATTGGGAGGCCGATGTGGGTGGATCACGAGGTCAGGAGATCGAGACCATCCTGGCTAACACGGTGAAACCCCATCTCTACTAAAAAATAGAAAAAATTAGCTGGGCATGGTGGCGCGTGCCTGTAGTTCCAGCTACTCGGGAGGCTGAGGCAGGAGAATAGTGTGAACCCGGGAGGCAGAACTTGCAGTGAGCCAAGATCACGCCACTGCACTCCAGCCTGGGTGACAGAGCGAGACTCTGTCTCAAAATAAATAAATAAATAAATAAATGAAAATAAAATTAAAAAAATGATGTGGAGAGGCCAAACCAATGGCTCTTATATCCACATTCTTTCTTCTAAATGATTTCACCTTAGTTTTGGTCTGCATCTCTAACCATAGCTAGTTGCAGTAGGACCTTCTATCTGGCCTTGCTGCTCTCATTTTTGGACCTCCTCACTGAAATCAAATTGATCTTTCTAAAATGCGAACCTGGTCTTAGTATTTTATTACTTAAAACCCATTGGTGGCTTTCCATGATTTATGGAATAAAGTCAAAATTCCTGTTTTTGCCAACGTTTCTGTGTGCCTCTCATCCCTACATTTACTGATTCCTGTGTGCCATAAATTGCCAGTTGTCCAGAGTTCATTCTCTTTTTGTACTTGGGAGGACTTCTGCATCCTGAAACTTTTCCCCTGAAACGTGCTTGGAAAATACCTACTCATTTTTTTCAGATTCAGGTTAGTTTTTTACTTCAGTTTCTTTTCCTGAAGCTTATACTGACCGCTCCATATGGCTTTGGGGATTAGCTACTCATTCCTTTGTGCCCTTTGTAGATACACATTTATCGTGGAGTCTTTTTTTTTTTTTTTTTTTTTGAGACAGAGTCTCACTCTGTCACCAGGCTGGAGTGCAGTGGTGTGATCTCAGCTCACTGCAACCTTTACCTTCCAGGTTCAACTGATTCTCTTGCCTCAGCCTCCCAAGTAACTACAGGCGTGCACCACCGTGCCCAGCTAATTTTTGTATTTTTAGTAGAGATGGGGTTTCACTATGTTGGCCAGGATGGTCTCGATCTCTTGACCTCGTGATCTGCCCACGTTGGCCTCCCAAAGTGCTGGGATTACAGGCATGAGCCACCACTCCCAATCAGTCATGCAGTCTTTATACTTACTTGTTTACTTGCCTGTGAGCTCACTGAATGCAGGGACTATTTCCTTGTTGCTCTAGCACCTACACCAGTACCTGGTATCCAGAAGCTGTATGCTAAATGTTTGTTGAGTGGCTGTTTGACTGAATGATTGTACTCCTAATTAGTAGATAGAAAGCCATGAACTTCCCAGTTCATCATTCTTTGTGCTCAATTCTGGTTTCTTTATTGTGTTCAAAAGAGTTCCTTAGTGACATAAAACTATGGAGCTAGTATGTCAGCTCATTTAAGCAATGATTGGTTTATGTATATAAGAGGCTTCAATAATTATATATTTTTATTTCAGTTTCAATAAATGATCAATTGATTAGTTTTCTCTGTTTTGGCTTATTGTTCACATTTAATATCAAATAAAAGTGTTTTACTTAAAATTATTCATGCCAATTATGACAGTTAGGTGAATATTGCTTTGATTTACATTCCAGTAGTAGTTTTGGTTGAACCCTGAATATGCTAAGACGTCACTTTTCTTTTTTCTTATGAACAGGCTACTGTGTTTACATATATTATTAAAATCTTCTTTGAAAATACGAAGAGTGTTACATTTCTTATATTTAGTTCTCTGTGCTTCAGAATTCCTGTGATACTTGCACTTAAGTCCTTCTGAGCAGTTGATGTTAATATTTATGTGGTTAATTTCATGAAACATGGTGGTTTTCATTTCTATCATTAATTTATACAGGAGATAGACTGTTTTCCAGGTGTAAGCTCAGTCATATAGTTAGAAAATTTATAAGCAGAAAGGAGTTATTTGGTCTAACCCATTTATTCTACAGATAGAGAAATTAGAGTCCAGAAACTCTGTCTTCTTTAATGTCTTACAGGTATTTAAGAAAAAAGAATAGACTTGAGGTTTCTGTGTTCTGAACCCAGTGATCTTGACACTGTAATGATCTTCATCCATATTATTCACAGAAGTAAATATAATCACATATTAAATAAGAAACAAAAATACTAAGGGGATATTATACTGAAAAGTGAAATAATATTATCTTAATTATTTTGATCAGATTCAATATATAGCAGCTTGAAGGCTAATAATTCCAATGATTCTCTGAATAAACCATTTTTCTAATAAGATTACAGGTTTTAGTAATCTAATTATTTTGACTGATGCAAATGTTACCCCGCCAGTCTGAAAAATGTGTTTATTTATATGTCATAAAGAATAATTTATTCCAAAAAGGCTAATTTTCAAAATATATGTATCTTCTGAAACTGTATCTATTTTTTTCCCACGTTTTCTAAATATATTTTAGAGGGCATTTGTTGATTTTCATGGTGCTGAAACATTAAGGTATAACGGTCTCATGAAGGAGAATAATGTCATTTAGACATTGTAATTTTGGAGGATCACAATATTTTTTGGAATGTGGTTGTTGCAGCACTGGTCACTTATACTAATTATATAATAACATACTATACTAATGCAATAATATACCATATTAAATTATTAAATGGTAAATTTGTCTTAAATCCTCTAGAATACTGCAAAGAAATAGTTTATATAAGAAAGAGTACCATAGCATACGTGAACACAATGTTTCCTATTTTTTTCTTCTTTTTTATTTTTTTGAAGACAAGTTCTCACTCTGTTGCCCAGACTGGAGTTCAGTGCCATGTTCATAGTTCACTGCAACCTCAAACTCCCAAGCTCAAGTGATCCTCTTGATTCAGCCTCTGAAGTAGCTGTGCCTATAGGTGTGCACCACCACACCGGCTAATTTTTAAAATTTTTTATAGATATGTTGCCCAAGCTGGCCCCAAATTCTTGAGCTCAAGAGATCTTCTCACCTTGGCCTCCCAGAGTGTTGGGATTACAGGCATGAGCCACCATACTCAGCCAATATTTCTTTTCTAAAAGACATTTTCTAACATACTTCTCATTTTAACTAACATAATATTCAAAGTGTAGATCTGAGAAAGAGATAGTGCCTGCAGATCTGGGATCCTACATGCTAATATTATGGGATGCATTCAGATTTGATCAGCAGATATTCCATTTATTCTAGAACACCACCAGCAGAAGAATGTAATTACGTCTATCACTAAAACTTTGTGTCAATACAGACTACTGTATTTGTTATCATAGATGGTCCTTGGATGGCAGCCTTAAGCAATTTTAAACCTAGACAGGTGATGTACATTTTCTTCTTGGATAATTTTCATTGTTTTATCTAATTTGGTTGTAACTAATGTGTTTAATATGGCTTGCTTGTTTTTTAAAAAGTTGTTCAGTATCCTTAGAACTCAGTGCTGATTTCTTTTTCTAGCAGGCCTTTTATATAGGACATCTCACTTTCTCCTGGCTCTCTACTACTAGCATGAGGTCTCTGAAAAAATCAAGACAGCCAAATAATTTGTTATAGAATAGCCTATGTAGAGGGACAGGGGAGGAGTCATATTCCAAGAGGGAAAGACCTTTGAGCCAGGCTCAATTTGTAGAGGCTGTTGAATGAAAATGAGAGAGGGAGAATGTACACTTTATTGCACTATTAAAGCAAAATTCTGACAATAACTTCTAAAAATGATTCCACTCTTATACACTGAGAATATGACAGACCTTCCAAAAGTATAATTTCTTACATGAACGTCCAGGTATATAAGGAAAAATAACTATTTCATACCAATATCTTCAGCCGCCTTTATTGTTGGTTCACCACATAGGTTTTTATCAGAATCGCAGAACATTAATGTTTTAAATTAGCTACCATTACAACTAGCTTGAGAAGAACTTTCTTTTTAATAATTCGACCCAGATGCATTCTAGATACTCCAGTGTTACGAATCGATGGCTTCATGAGGAGCCGCTGTTGACTCGTGCTATCTCTGGACACACTGACAGGAAATGTTTTCTTACACCTGTTTTCCTCCTGCTTTTCCTTGGTAGGACTTAGTTCCTTGGCATAGTTCAGTATCAATGGCAGTCATAGAGAAGTGTTACAAAAACCCAGCTTATTCCAACTTGTGAATTATTTGGCACGCAGGAACCAGTCTTACAATCTTCAACCCACTTTTTCCTAAAGTGGCCCCTTTTCTGAAATGTTTATTTATATATGATGTAGGCCTGGGGAAAGGACATGGACTTTCAAAGAAAATATTCTCCAATAGATCTCTCAACTCCAGAGAACCTTCTGACTAAATCTGAAAGAATTCGACTGTGCTCTGATAACATCCTTTAATAATGAAGGAAAAGATATTTTTCCCCCAGGAGGATTTTGTAGTGAAAGAGATGGCATAATTTTTTTTTAAATGTTGTTTATAATCTCATTTGTTTTTTCATTTGTGGGGTGTGTCTTAAATCCTAAATGGTACATCCTTTTTAAAATACTTCTAGTAATAAAATGTTTCTGAAGTTATGTTGTAAATATCATTGGACTATGTTTAATAATGTTAAGTTGATCCCACTTCCCCTGAAATTATATACATAAATGCTGAAAGTATAAATTTACATATACAGCTTCATGGAACATTTTTCTTCCAAGTGTGCATTTGCTAGAATTTGCATTGAAAGGTTTTGGAAGGAGCCTGTTGGTATGAATCCTGTGTGAGCAACACTCAGATTTGTTGCATACTGAACAGCATGCTAAATCTCACTTCACAATCTTAGATTTCCCATCTACCATCTTGAGCTGAATTTAAAATATAACTGCAGTTTATTATGTCACCTGTTCGTCAAACACTGATGCAAAGCTTAGTTTTCAGTGTGAAGAACCCATGACTAGAGAAGGGAAGAAGAAAGGGTCAAGCAGACCTCATTAAAGAGTGTATGGGCAAGAAAACACATCAGAGGTCTTGATAGGTTTTTTAAAGTCCTGTTAGACTTGTCATGATTTCCAAAACACTAAATGCCATCTAGTATTTTGGACCCTCCAAAATTACAGTAGAATATTATTATGGGTCATCTTAATTGGAAATATACAGGAAAATCCTGATGATTAATGAAGACTAGTGATAGCTCTCACACATTTATATAACCTATGTTGAAAAGAAAGAAGGAAGGCAGGAAGGAAAGAAGGAAAAAGAGCGGAGAGAGAGGAACAAGAAAACACGTGGATTTGTGGAAATGAACATTTTTAAATTACTAATTTGCAAGAATGGGTAAGAAAAATACCGAGTATGAACATAAGTGCTTTCAATTCCTTTTGCCTCTTAATCCTTCTCAGTCCGTGGCCAGTTTTGAAACTTGGTGTAACTTCCTTCCTTTATTCCTCCCTCCCTTGCTCCCTCCATCCCTTCTTGCCAGCCTCCTTCCCTTCCTCTCTCCTTGAGTTTCCTTCTTCTTTCTTGTTCCCTCCCTCCCTCCCTGTCTCTTTTTTTCCCTTAGTTTCCCCGGAAGCACATATACCAGCCATTTGAATGCTTTCTGCTCATAGATACTGCCAAGCCCCCTCACCCAGACTGCTGACTAGATTTGGTAGAATGGAATGAGAAACATAGACTTTGTGTCTGTGGCGGCCACCTCTGATGTTGCAGATTTTTGCCGTGATTATGCACTCCAGCCGAGGGACGCTAGAGAGGTTGAAATTTCAACTGTGGGATTTGCCATTTTGGAATTTGCAGTAATGTACTGGATATGCTAACAGCAGCCTGGCTAGCCTCCACTTCACAAGGAAGTATTTAAATATACACGTGTAATATGAAGAAAATTGCATTAGATCATAAGGGATGAATTATTTTGTAAATGACTATACCGTCAAATACCATGCCTGATATCAATCATCTTCATCAGACAGTATCTGTGTATGTAAGTAGATAAACAAAAAGCAGGAGTTTATTTCTCTCTAATGTATCCTTGACTCTCTAGCGGTGACCTCTGAAATGTCTCTTCTGATTCAGACTTGTTTGAATCATGTGCAACATTTTAGATTTGTCTTTTCTCTGCAAGTTTTTTTTGGTTCAGTACCATAACATATTGAACCAAATAGTTTTGCTTGCTTTCTATTGATGACACATGATTTTGGCTTTTATCTTCAGTGGAAAATCAATGTGTCACATGGCGTTCACTAAGAAAAAGGTATGGGGCCTCTTTGTAATTCTTTGTCAGATGGTTGCTTTATCTTGATTTATGCCTTCAAACTTTTTCCCATTCAGCAGAAAATATTGTGTCGCTATCTGTGAGAGCAAAGCGATCTATACCAATTTATGCTCTAAGTGTAGCCTCCTTCCTGAACTGCTTATGGAACATATCAACTCACTATAGATTAGGGACATAATGGATTCTTCTTTCTTAAAAGTGGCAGATTGACAATTTTAGTTCATATACAAGCTTTTATATTAACATTAAATCAATATTTCTATGTAAAGTAAAATATTGTAGTTGATTATTATTCGAGGGCCTCCCAGAATTTCAAGGTCTGAAAATAAATTCAATGTTCCTGGTGGTAACAAAATTGCTCCTACTTCCTTGTATCAGGACTGCCATTTGGAACTGCTGGGGAAGCTCTTTTCAGAAATTATTTTCAAAACAGCATTGTTGCCTTTTGCCAAACTGAAATCTGGTTGTAAACTTTTGAAAACTAGTTCCTTGGAATGGAATTCAAGTTGTCTTCTAAGCAATTTTTTTTAACTCAAACATACATTCTATCTTGCTTTATTATGTCACTATTTGTGTACGAAACATATTTCTATTTTTACCATTTTCAATTTATTTACATTTACCTTTACATTTGTGTGTATATATATACACACATACATACACTTTAAGTTCTGGGATACATATGCAGAACTTGCAGTTTTGTGAAATAGGTATACATGTGCTGTCGTGGTTTGCTGCACCCATCAACCCGTCATCTACATTAAGTATTTCTCCTAATGCTATCCCTCCTCTTTCCTTCCTACCCACTGACAGGCCCCAGTGTGTGATGTTCCCCTCCCTGTGTCTATGTGTTCTCTTTGTTCAACTCCCACTTATGAGTGAGAACATGTGGTGTTTGGTTTTCTGTTCTTGTGATAGTTTGCTGAGAATGATGGTTTCCAGCTTCATCCATGTCTCTGCAAAAGACATTAATCCATCCTTTTTTATAGCTGCATAGTATTCCATGGTGTATATGTGCCACATATTCTTTATCCAGTCTATCATTGATGGGCATTTGGGTTGGTTCCTAGTCTTTGCTATTGTGAATAGTGCTGCAATAAACATATGTGTGAATGTGTCTTTATAGTAGAATGATTTATAATCCTTTGGATGTGTACCTAGTAATGAGACTGTTAGGTCAAATGGTATTTCTAGTTCTGGATCCTTGAGGAATTGCTACACTGTCTTCCACAATGGTTGAACTAATTTACACTCCCACCAACAGTGTAAAAGCATTCCTATTTCTCCACATCCTCTCTAGCACCTGTTGTTTCCTGACTTTTTAATGATTGCCATTCTAACTGGCGCGAGATGGTATCTCATTGGACCAGGGGTGATGAGCTTTTTTTTTTTTTCTTCGAGACAGCCTCACTCTGTCACCCAGGGTGGAGTGCAGTGGCACAATTTCGGCTCACTGCAACCTCCACCTAATGGGTTCAAGCAATTCTCCTGCCTTAGCCTCTTGAGTAGCTGGGATTACAGATATATACCACCACGCCTGGCTAAAGTTTTTTTTTGTGTGTTTTTGGTAGAGACAGAGTTTCACCGTAGTGGCCAGGCAAGTCTCAAACTCCCGACCTTGTGATCCACTCGCCTTGGCCTCCGAAAGTGATGGGATTACAGGCGTGAGCCACCACGCCCAGCCTATGATGAGCTTTTTTTCATGTGTTTATTGGCCGCATAAATGTCTTCTTTTGAGAAGTGTCTGTTCATATCCTTTTCCCACTTTTTGATGGGGTTGCTTTTTTCTTGTAAATTTGTTTAAGTTCCTTGTAGATTCTGGATATTAGCCCTTTGTTAGATGGATAGATTGCAAAAATTTTCTCCCACTCTGTAGGTTGTGTGTTCACTCCGATGATAGTGTCTTTTGCTGTGCAGAAGCTATCTTTAGTTTAATTAGATCCCGTTTCTCAATTTTGGCTTTTGTTGCCACTGCTTTTGGTGTTTTAGTCATGAAGTCTTTGCCTATGCCTATGTTCTGAATGGTATTGGCTAGGTTTTCTTCTAGAGTTTTTATGGTTTTAGATCTTATGTTTAAGTCTTTAATCCATCTTGAGTTAATTATTTTATAAGGTGTAAGGAAGGGGTCCAGTTTCAGCTTTCTTCATATGGCTAGCCAGTTTTCCCATCACCATTGATTAAATAGTCAATCTTTCCCCATTGTTTGTTTCCGTCAGGTGTGTCAGAGATATGTTGTATATTTCATGGTACAATGCCTTCTGTCAATGGGGAAAAATAACAAGCATATATGGGATGAATGAAGTCTGCTATGGTTAAGGTTGAGAATATTTACTGATCCTTGAGTTCAGTCTCCAGGAATGTTGGAAATAGAGAATGGAGATAATGGAGATAAAGAAAAGTTCTGAAAATGACACTTCCCATAGTGTCAAAATTGTGATCTATTGGAGAATTCTGTGATACATCAAAATCTCTGTTTATACTGATGTTTGTTATTGTGTATGAGCATATCTTTATCAGGTGTAGGCTATTTCTATACTTTCATGTCTTTAAATCAATGTTTCTATTCACATATGTATATGTGCAAATAGAAGCATGTTAATATTATATATATATTTTTTCTGTCATTACCATGATTGCTATGATTATCATTAGCATGTATTATTAGTGTGACCGAAGTATCATCAGTATCAGTTTCTTTCTAACTGCAGTGCTCCTGTAATGCTTCATTTCTACAGAGCCAACCTACACCCACCGTTTCCCTGACTATAACTTTACCTAAAGTATAAGCCCTTATAAAGCCATGAAAGCCTACCAAGAATTGTCAAAGAAGCTAGGCAGCAGCCAGGCTCTGCCTTAGGAAAAGACTTTACTTTTTATTATCATGTGCAGTACTTAACTACTTGTTTTGACCTCTAAGATTTTGCTCTCCTATATTTCTATCCCCTGGCTTTCTGATATTTCATGTGATTATATTTGAAATTTTAACCTTGCTTTTCTTTTTGGAATCTCTGATATCTCTGCTGCCACAGGTAATGACAGGTTCCTCTCTAACTGTTGGTGTTATCCCTGGTCAGATTATTACTGATGACAGAAGTAGATGTTTTACGTGGATTCTCTCGATATCAGAAACAAATACAGATATCACAACTCAAAAATGACAGACTGATAACCATTATGAACTTAGATGCAACATTCTTAATACAATATTAGCAAAGTGAGTCTAGGAATATTTAAAAATGATAATGTGTTTTAACCAAGTGGGGCTTATCTCAAGTTGGTTTCAACAACTGAAAATCTACCATGCTGACAGAAAAAAGAAAAATCACGTGACACTCTCAATAGATGCAAAAAAGGAATTTACAAAATGTAACACATTTTTTAAATTAAAAACTCCCAGCAAACTGAGGATAGAAAAGTACATTTTCAAACTGATTATGTGTTTACAGAAAATCTATAGCAAACATCTTACTTAAAATGGTGAAAGCCTTAATACTTTCTACATAAGATTATGAAAAATGCAATGATGTCCTCTCTCCCTAGTTCTTTAAAGTATTGCATTCAATATTAAATAAGTGGAAATATATACCAAGTTCATTGATAAATATTTAATACTTATGGAAGATTAATACTTATGGAAGATATTTCCATGTTCATGCAGATGTCGGTGAAGATATTTCCATGTTCATAGAGATGGCGGTGTAGATATTTCCATGTTCATACAGATGGCGGTGTAGATGTTTCCATGTTCATAGAGATGGTGGTGTAGTAATTTCCATGTTTATAGAGATAGCGGTGTTGTTATTTCCATGTTTATAGAGATAGCAGTGTAGTTATTTCCATTTATATACAGATAGCTGTGTAGATATTTCCATGTTCATACAGATAGCGGTGTAGATATTTCCATGTTCACACAAATAGCGGTGTAGAAATTTCCATGTTCATTCAGATAGTGGTGTATATATTTCCATGTTCATAGAGATAGCGAAGTAAATATTTCCATGTTCATACAGATCGCGGTGTAGATATTTCCATGTTCATCCAGATGGCGGTGAAGATATTTCCGTGTTCATACAGATGGCGGTGAAGATATTTCCATGTTTATGCAGATAGCGGTGTAGATATTTCCATGTTTATAGAGATGGCGGTCTAGATATTTCCATGTTTATAGAGATAGTGGTGTAGATACTTCCAATTTTATACAGATAGCAGTGTAGATATTTCCAAGTTCATACAGATTGTGGTGTAGATATTTCCACGTTTTTAGAGATGGCGGTGTAGATATTTCCATGTTCATAGAGATGGTGGTGTAGATATTTCCATGTTTATAGAGATGGAGGTGCAGATATTTCCATGTTTATATAGATGGCGCTGTAGGTATTTCCATGTTTATAGAGATGGCGTTGTAGACATTTTCATGTTTACACACATAGCTGTGTAGATATTTCATGTTTACAAAGATAGCGGTGTAGACATTTCCATGTTTACACAGATAGCGTTGTAGTTATTTACATGTTTATAGAGATAGCGGTGTTGTTATTTCCATGTTTATACAGATAGCGGTGAAGATATTTCCATGTTGACACAGATAGTGGTGTGGATATTTCCATGTTTATGCAGATAGTGGTGTAGATATTTCCATGTTTATACAGATAGCGGTGCGGATATTTCCATGTTTGTACGGATAGCGGTGCACATATTTCGAAGTTTATACAGATAGCGGTGTAGATATTTCCATCTTAATACAGATGGCGGTGTAGATATTTCCATGTTCATACAGATGGCGGTGTAGATATTTCCATGTTCATACAGATGGCGGTGTAGATATTTCGAAGTTTATAGAGATAGCGGTGTAGTTATTTCCATGTTTATAAAGAAATCTGTGTAGATATTTCCATGTATATGCAGATAGCTGTGTAGATATTTCCATGTTCATGCAGATAGCGGTGTAGAAATTTCCATGTTCATCCAGATGCCGGTGTATATATATCCATGTTGATACAGATGGCGGTGAAGATATTTCCATGTTCATACAGATGGCGGTGTAGATATTTCCATGTTCATACAAATGGCGGTGTAGATATTTCCATGTACATAGAGATGGCGGTGTAGATATTTCCATGTTTATACAGATAGCAGCGTAGTTATTTCCATGTTTATAGAGATAGCATTGTAGATATTTCCATTGATTTACAGATAGCTGTGTAGATATTTGCATGTTCCTACAGATAGCGGTGTGGATATTTCCATGTTCATACAGATAGCTGTGTAGATATTTCCATGTTCATACAGATAGCGGTGTAGATATTTCCATATTCATACAGATAGCGGTGTTGATATTTCGATGTTCATACAGATGGCGGTGTAGATATTTCCATGTTTATAGAGATGGCGGTGTAGATATATTCATGTTTATACAGAGGGCGGTTTAGATATTTCGATGTTTACACAGATAGCGGTGTAGATATTTCCATGTTGATACACATAGCGGCGTAGGTATTTCCAAGTTTATAGAGATAGCGGTGTAGATATTTCCACGTTTATAGAGACAGCGTTGTAGATATTTCCATGTTTATACAGAGAGCGGTATAGATATTTCCATGTTCATACAGATAACGGTGTAGATATTTCCATGTTCGTACAGATGGCGGTGTAGGTATTTCCATGTTTATAGAGATGGCGGTGTAGATATTTCCCTGTTGATACAGGTAGCGGTGTAGATATTTCCTTGTTTGTGCAGATGGCGGTGTAGATATTTCCATGTTTATAGAGATGGCGGTGTAGATATTTCCTTGTTTATACAGATGGCGGTGTAGGTATTTCCATGTTTATAGAGATTGCGGTGTAGATATTTCCTTGTTTATTCAGATAGCGGTGTAGATATTTCCATGTTTATAGAGATGACGTAGATATTTCCAAGTTTATACAGATAGCAGTGTAGATATTTTCATGTTTACACAGATGGCGGTGTAGACATTTCCATGTTTACACAGATAGCAGTGTAGATATTTTCATATTCGTAGAGAAAGCGGTGTATTTACATGTTCATACAGATGGTGGTGTAGATATTTCCGTGTTCATACAGATAGCGATGTAGATATTTCCATGTTTATAGAGATGTCGGTGTAGGTATTTCCATGTTGATACAGGTAGCGGTGTAGATATTTCCTTGTTTGAGCGGATGGCGATGTAGATATTTCCATGTTTATAGAGACGGCGGTGAAGATATTTCCATGTTTTTAGAGACGGTGGTGTAGATATTTCCATGTTTATACAGATGACGGTGGAGATATTTCCATGTTCATACAGATAGCGGTGTAGATATTTGCATGTTTATACAGAGAGCGGTGTAGATATTTCCATGTTTATAAAGAAGGCGGTGTAGATATCGCCATGTTTATACTGGTGCCGTTGTAGATTTTTCATGTTTATACAGATAGCGGTGTAGATATTTCCATGTTTGTAAAGATGGCGGTGTAGATATTTCCATGTTTTTATTGATGCCATTGTAGATATTTCCATGTTTATGGAGATGGCGGTGTAGATATTTCCATATTCATAGAGATGGCAGTGAAGATATTTGTATGTTTATAAAGATGGTGGTGTAGATATTTCCATGTTTATACAGATAGCGGTGAAGATATTT
Source organism: Gorilla gorilla gorilla (assembly GCF_029281585.2). Lineage (NCBI taxonomy): Eukaryota > Metazoa > Chordata > Mammalia > Primates > Hominidae > Gorilla > Gorilla gorilla. The sequence goes on from NC_073232.2 coordinate 148,905,950, forward strand.
GAATGTTTATTCAGATAGCGGTGTAGATATTTCCATGTTCATATAGATGGCGGTGTAGATATTTCCATATTCATAGAGATGGCAGTGAGGATATTTGTATGTTTATACAGATGGCGGTGTAGATATTTCCATGTTTATAGAGATGGCAGTGTAGATATTTCCAGGTTTATACAATGGTGGTGTAGATATTTCCATCTATTTTCAGATAGCAGTGTAGATATTTCCATCTTCATACAGATGGCTGTATAGATATTTCCATGTTCATGGAGATGGCGGTGTAGATGTTTCTATGTTTCTACAGATGGCAATGAAGATATTTCCATCTGTATTGAGGTAGCGGTGTAGATATTTCCATGTTCATACAGATGGCGGTGAAGGTGTTTCCATGTTTGTAGAGATGGCGTTGTAGATATTTCCTTGTTTATACAGATGGCCGTGTAGATATTTCCATTTTTATAGAGATGGCGGTGTAGATATTTCCATGTTTATACAGATTGCGGTGTAGATATTTCCATGTTTATTCAGCTAGCGGTGTAGATATTTCCTTGTTCATTCATATGGCGGTGTAGTTATTTCCATATTTATTCAGATAGCGGTGTAGATATTTCCATGTTTATAGAGATGGCGGTGTAGATATTTCCTTGTTTGTTGACATTTTGGTGTAGATAATTTCATCTTCATACAGACGGCGAGGAAGGTATTTCCATGGTCATAGAGATGTCGGTGTAGAAGTTTCTATGTTTGTAGAGATAGCGGTGTAGGTGCTTCCATATTTATACAGATGTCGCTGAAGATATTTCCATGTTTATAGATATGGCGGTGTAGATATTTCCATGTTTATAGAGATAGCGGTCTAGGTGCTTCCATGTTTATACAGATGGCGCTTTAGATGTTTCTATGTTTATACAGATAGCGGAGTAGATATTTCCATGTTTATACAGATAGCGGTGTAGATATTTCCATGTTTATACAGATAGCCGTGTAGATATTTTCCACTTTATACAGATGGCGGGGTAGATATTTCCATGTTTATACAGCTGGCGGTGTAGATATTTCCATGTTTATACTCATGGGGTTGTAGATATTTCCATGTTGATAGAGATGTCGGTGTAGATATTCCCATGTTCATTCAGATAGCGGTGTAGATATTTCCATGTTGATACAGATGGCGGAGTCGATATTTCCATGTTCATACAGATGGTGGTGTAGATATTTCCATGTTTATAGAGATGGCAGTGTAGATATTTCCAGGTTTATGCAATGGCGGTGTATATATTTCCATCTATTTTCAGATAGCGGTGTAGATATTTCCATGTTCATACAGATGGCGGTATAGATATTTCCATGTTTAGGGAGATGGCGGTGTAGACATTTCAATGTTTATACAGATGACTGTGTAGATATTTCCGTGTTTATAGAGATGGCGGTGTAGATAGTTCCGTGTTTATACAGATGGCGGTGTAGATAGTTCCATGTATTTTCAGATAGCGGTGTAGATATTTCCATGTTCATACAAATGGCGGTGTAGATATTTCCATGTTCATAGAGATGGCGGTGTAGATATTTCCATGTTTATACAGATAGCAGTGTCGTTATTTCCATGTTTGTAGAGATAGCAGTGTAGATATTTCCATTAATATACAGATAGCTGTGTAGATATTTGCATGTTCATACAGACAGAGGTGTAGATATTTCCATGTTCATACAGATAGCGGTGTAGATGTTTCCATGTTCATACAGAAAGCGGTGTAGATATTTCCATGTTCATACAGATAGAGGTGTAGATATTTCCTTGTTCGTACGGCTGGCAGTGTGGATATTTCCATGTTCATACAGGTGGCGGTGTAGATATTTCCATGTTTATACAGATAGCAGTGTAGTTATTTCCATGTTTATAGAGATAGCAGTGTAGATATTTCCATTGATATACAGATAGCTGTGTAGATATTTGCATGTTCATACAGATAGCGGTGTAGATATTTCCATGTTCATACAAATGGCTGTGTAGATATTTCCATGTTCATACAGATAGTGGTGTAGATATTTCCATGTTCATACAGATAACGGTGTAGATATTTCCATGTTCATACAGATAGCGTTGCAGATATTTCCATGTTTGTACAGTTAGCCGTGTAGATATTTACATGTTCATACAGATGGCGGTGTAGATATTTCCATGTTCGTACAGATGGCAGTGTAGATATTTCCAGGTTCATAGAGATGGTGTTGTAGATATTTCCATGTTTATGCAGATAGAGGTATAGGTATTTCCATGTTTATACAGATGGTGGTGTAGATATTTACATGTTTATTGAGATGGCGGTCTAGATAATTCCATGTTTATAGAGATAGTGGTGTAGTTATTTCCAAGTTTATAGAGACAGCGTTGTAGATATTTCCATGTATATATAGATAGCGGTGAAGATATTTCCATGTTTATACAGATAGCGGTGTAGATATTTCCATGTTTATAGAGGTAGCTTTGTAGATATTTCCATGTTTATAGAGATAGTGGTGTAGATAATTCCAATTTTATACAGATTGCAGTGTAGATATTTCCAAGTTCATACAGATAGCGGTGTAGATATTTCCACGTTTATAGAGATGGCGGTGTAGATATTTCCATGTTCATGCAGATGGCGGTGTAGATATTTCCATGTTTATAAAGATGGCGGTGTAGATATTTTCAAGTTTACACAGAGGGCGGTGTAGATATTTCCATGTTTACACAGATGGCGGTGTAGACATTTCCATGTTTACACAGATAGCGGTGTGGATATTTCCATGTTTATGCAGATAGCGGTGTAGATATTTCCATGTTTATACAGATAGCGGCGCGGATATTTCCATGTTTATACAGATAGTGGTGCAGATATTTCCATGTTTATACAGATTGCGGTGTAGATATTTCCATCTTATTACAGATGGCGGTGTAGATATGTCCATGTTCGTACAGATGGCGGTGTAGATATTTCCATGTTCATACAGATGGCGGTGTAGATATTTCGAAGTTTATAGAGATAGCGCTGTAGTTATTTCCATATTTATAGAGAAATCTGTGTAGATATTTCCATGAATATGCAGATAGCTGTGTAGATATTTCCATGTTCATACAGATAGCGGTGTAGATATTTCCACGTTTAGAGAGATGGCGGAGTAGATATTTCCATGTTCATACAGATGGCGGTGTAGATATTTCCATGTTCATACAAAAGGCGGTGTAGATATTTCCGTATTCATAGAGATGGCGGTGTAGATATTTCCATGTTCATACAAATGGCGGTGTAGATATTTCCATGTTCATAGAGACGGCGGTGTAGATATTTCCATGTTTATACAGATAGCAGTGTAGTAATTTCCATGTTTATAGAGATAGCAGTGTAGATATTTCCATTGATATACAGATAGCTGTGTAGATATTTGCATGTTCATGCAGATAGCGGTGTAGATATTTCCATCTTCGTACAGATAGCGGTGTAGACATTTCCATGTTCATACAGATAGCGATGTAGATATTTCCATGTTCATACAGATAACAGTTTAGATATTTCCATGTTCATACAGATAGCGGTGTAGATATTTCCATGTTCATACAGTTAGCGGTGTAGATATTTCCATGTTCATACAGATGGCGGTGTAGATATTTACATGTTCATACAGATGGCGGTGTAGATATTTCCATGTTCGTACAGATGTCCGTGTAGATATTTCCATGTTCATAGAGATGGCGTTGTAGATATTTCCATGTTTATGCAGATAGCGGTATAGATATTTACATGTTTATGCAGATGGTGCTGTAGATATTTCCATGTTTATAGAGATGGCGGTCTAGATATTTCCATGTTTATAGAGATAGTGGTGTAGTTATTTCCAAGTTTATAGAGACAGCGTTGTAGATATTTCCATGTTTATACAGATAGCGGTGTAGATATTTTCATGTTTATGCAGATAACAGTGCAGATATTTCCATGTTTATAGAGATAGTGGTGTAGATAATTTCAATTTTATACAGATAGCAGTGTAGATATTTCCAAGTTCATACAGATAGCGGTGTAGATATTTCCACGTTTATAGAGATGGCGGTGTAGATATTTCCATGTTCATACAGATGGCAGTGTAGATATTTCCATGTTTATAGAGATGGCGGTGTAGATATTTCCATGTTTACACAGATGGCGGTGTAGACATTTCCATGTTTACACAGATAGTGGTGTGGATATTTCCATGTTTATGCAGATAGCGGTGTAGATATTTCCATGTTTATACAGATAGCGGTGCGGATATTTCCATGTTTGTACAGATAGCGGTGTAGATATTTCCATCTTAATACAAATGGCGGTGTAGACATGTCCATGTTCATACAGATGGCGGTTTAGATATTTCCATGTTCATACAGATGGCGGTGTAGATATTTCGAAGTTTATAGAGATAGCACTGTAGTTATTTCCATATATATAGAGAAATCTGAGTAGATATTTCCATGTATATGCAGATACCTGTGTAGATATTTCCATTTTCATGCAGATAGCGGTGTAGATATTTCCATGTTCATCCAGATGCCAGTGTAAATATATCCATGCTCATACAGATGGCGGTGAAGATATTTCCATGTTCATACAGATGGTGGTGTAGGTATTTCCATGTTCATACAAATGGCAGTGTAGATATTTCCATGTTCATAGAGATGGCGGTGTGGATATTTCCATATTCATACAGATGACGTTGTAGATATTTCCATGTTCATAGAGATGGCGGTGTAGATATTTCCATGTTTATACAGATAGCAGTGTAGTTATTTCCATGTTTATGGAGATAGCAGTGTAGATATTTCCATTGATATACAGACAGCTGTGTAGATATTTGCATATTCATACATATAGCGGTGTAGATATTTCCATGTTTATGCAGATTGCGGTATAGATATTTCCATGTTTATTCAGATGGTGGTGTAGATATCTCCATGTTTATAGAGATGGCGGTCTACATATTTCCATGTTTATAGAGGTAGTGGTGTAGTTATTACCAAGTTTATGGAGACAGCGTTGTAGATATTTCCATGTTTATACAGATACCGGTGAAGATATTTCCATGTTTATACAGATAGCGGTGTAGATATTTCCATGTTTATACAGACAACAGTGTAGATATTTCCATGTTTATAGAGATAGTGGTGTAGTTATGTCCAAGTTTATAGAGACAGCGTTGTAGATATTTCCATGTTTATACAGATAGCGGTGAAGATATTTCCATGTATATACAGGTAGCAGTGTAGATATTTCCATGTTTATACAGATAACAGTGTAGGTATTTCCATGTTTATAGAGATAGTGGTGTAGATAATTTCAATTTTATACAGATAGCAGTGTAGATATTTCCAAGTTCATACCGATAGCGGTGTAGATATATTCACGTTTATAGAGATGGCGGTGTAGATATTTCCATGTTCATACAGATAGCGGTGTTGATATTTCCATGTTCATACAGATGGCGGTGTAGATATTTCAAAGTTTATAGAGATAGCGCTGTAGTTATTTCCATATTTATAGAGAAATCTGTGTAGTTATTTCCATGTATATGCAGATAGCTGTGTAGATATTTCCATGTTCATGCAGAAAGCGGTGTAGATATTTCCATGTTCATCCAGATGCCGGTGTAGATATATCCATGTTCATACACATGGCGGTGAAGATATTTCCATGTTCATACAGATGGCGGTGTAGATATTTCCATGTTCATACAAATGGCGGTGTAGATATTTCCATGTTCATAGAGATGGCGGTGTAGATATTTCCATGTTCATACAAATGTTGGTGTAGATATTTCCATGTTCATAGAGATGGCCGTGTTGATATTTCCATGTTTATACAGATAGCAGTGTAGTTATTTCCATGTTTATAGAGATAGCATTGTAGATATTTCCATTGATATACAGATAGCTGTGTAGATATTTGCATGTTCATACAGATAGCCGTGTAGATATTTCCATGTTCATGCAGATAGCGGTGTAGATATTTCCTTGTTCATACAGATAGCGGTGTAGATATTTCCATGTTCATACAGATGGCGGTGTAGATATTTACATGTTCATACAGATGGCGGTGCAGATATTTCCATGTTCGTATGGATGGCAGTGTAGATATTTCCATGTTCATACAGGTTGCGGTGTAGATATTTCCATGTTTATACTGATAGCAGTGTAGCTATTTCCATGTTTACAGAGAAAGCAGTGTAGATATTTCCATTGATATACAGATAGCTGTGTAGATATTTGCATGTTCATACAGATAGCGGTGTAGATATTTCCATGTTCATACAGATAGCTGTGTAGATATTTCCATGTTCGTACAGAGAGCGGTGTAGATATTTCCATGTTCATACTGATAGCGGTGTAGGTATTTCCACGTTCATACAGTTAGCGGTGTAGATATTTCCATGTTCATACAGATGTTGGTGTAGATATTTCCATGTTAATGGGGATGGCGTTGTACATATTTTCATGTTTACACAGATGGCGGTGTAGATATTTCCATGTTTACACAGATAGCGGTGTAGACATTTCCATGTTTACACAGCGGTGTGGATATTTCCATGTTTATGCATATAGCAGTGTAGATATTTCCATGTTTATACAGATAGCGGTGCGGATATTTCCATGTTTATACAGATAGTTGGGCAGATGTTTCCATGTTTATACAGATAGCGGTGTAGATATTTCCATCTTAATACAGATGGCGGTGTAGATATGTCCATGTTTGTACAGATGGCAGTGTAGATATTTCCATGTTCATACAGATGGCGGTGTAGATATTTCGAAGTTTATAGAGATAGTGCTGTAGTTATTTCCATATTTATAGAGAAATCTGAGTAGATCTTTCCATGTATATTCTGATAGCTGTGTGGATATTTAAATGTTCAAGCAGATAGCGGTGTAGATATTTCCATATTCATCCAGATGCCGGTGTACATATATCCATGTTCATACAGATGGCGGTGAAGATATTTCCATGTTCATACAGATGGCGGTGTAGATATTTCCATGTTCATACAGATAGCGTTGTAGATATTTCCATGTTCATACAGTTAACGGTGTAGATATTTCCATGTTCGTACAGATGGCCGTATAGATATTTCCATGTTCATAGAGATGGCGGTGTAGATATTTCCATGTTTATGCAGAGAGCGGTACAGATATTTACATGTTTATACAGATTGTGGTGTAGATATTTCCATGTTTATAGAGATGGCGGTCTAGATATTTCAATGTTTATAGAGATAGTGCTGTAGTTACTTCCAAGTTTATAGAGACAGCGTTGTAGATATTTCCATGTTTATACAGATAGTGGTGAAGTTATTTCCATGTTTATACAGATAGCGGTGTAGATATTTTCATGTTTATACAGATAACAGTGTAGATATTTCCATGTTTATAGAGATAGTGGTGTAGATAATCTCAATTTTATACAGATAGCAGTGTAGATATTTCCACGTTTATAGAGATGGCGGTGTAGATATTTCCATGTTCATACAGATGGCGGTGTAGATATTTCCATGTTCATCCAGATGCCGGTGTAGATATATCCATGTTCCTACAGATGGCGGTGAAGATATATCCATGTTCATACAGATGGCGATGTAGATATTTCCACGTTCATACAAATGGCGGTGTAGATATTTCCATGTTCATAGAGATGGCGGTGTAGATATTTCCATGTTCATACAAATGGCGGTGTAGATATTTCCATGTTCATAGAGATGGCGGTGTAGATATTTCCATGTTTATACAGATAGCTGTGTAGTTATTTCCATGTTTATAGAGATAGTGGTGTAGATAATTTCAATTTTATACAGATAGCTGTGTAGATATTTGCATGTTCATACAGATAGCGGTGTAGATATTTCCATGTTCATACAGATAGCGGTGTTGATATTTCCATGTTTATAGAGATAGTGGTGTAGATAATTTCTATTTTATACAGATAGCAGTGTAGATATTTCCAAGTTCATACAGATAGCAGTGTAGATATTTCCACGTTTATAGAGATGGCGGTGTAGATATTTCCATGTTCATACAGATGGCGGTGTAGATATTTCCATGTTTATAGGGATGGCGGTGTAGATATTTTCATGTTTACACAGATGGCGGTGTAGATATTTCCATGTTTATAGGGATGGCGGTGTAGATATTTTCATGTTTACACAGATGGCGGTGTAGATATTTCCATGTTTATAGGGATGGCGGTGTAGATATTTTCATGTTTACACAGATAGCGGTGTAGATATTTCCATGTTCATACAGATAGCAGTGTAGATATTTCCATGTTCATACAGATAACGGTGTAGATATTTGCATGTTCATACAGACAGTGGTGTAGATATTTCCATGTTCGTACAGTTAGCCGTGTAGATATTTCCATGTTCATACAGATGGCAGTGTAGATATTTCCATGTTCGTACAGATGGCGGTGTAGATATTTCCGTGTTCATGGAGATGGCGGTGTAGATATTTCCATGTTTATGCAGACAGCGGTATAGATATTTCCATGTTTATACAGATGGTGGTGTAGATATTTCCATGTTTAAGGGGATGGCGGTGTAGATATTTTCATGTTTACATAGATGGCGGTGTAGATATTTCCATGTTTACACAGATAGTGGTGTAGACATTTCCATGTTTACACAGATAGCGGTGTGGATATTTCCATGATTATGCAGATAGCAGTGTAGATATTTCCATGTTTATACAGATAGCGGTGCGGATATTTCCATGTTTATAGAGATGGCGGTCTAGATATTTCCATGTTTATAGAGATAGTGTTGTAGTTATTTCCAAGTTTATGGAGACAGCGTTGTAGATATTTCCATGTTTATACAGATGGCGGTGAAGATATTTCCATGTTTATACAGATAGCGGTGTAGATATTCCCATTTTTATACAGATAACAGTGTAGATATTTCCATGTATATAGATATAGTGATGTAGACAATTTCAATTTTATTCAGTTAGTTTGAAGATATTTGCATGTTCATACAGATAGCGGTGTAGATATTTCAATGTTCATACAGATAGCGGTGTAGATATTTCCATGTTCATGCACATAGCGGTGTAGATATTTCCATGTTCATACCAATAGCGGTATAGATATTTCCATGTCCATACAGTTAGCGTTGTAGATATTTCCATGTTCATACAGATGGCGGTGTAGACATTTACATGTTCATACAGATGACGGTGTAGATATTTCCATGTTCGTACGGATGGCAGTGTAGATATTTCCATGTTCATACAGGTGGCGGTGTAGGTATTTCCATGTTTATACAGATAGCAGTGTAGTTATTTCCATGTTTTTGGAGATAGCAGTGTAGATATTTCCATTGATATACAGATAGCTGTGTAGATATTTGCATGTTCATACAGATATCGGTGTAGATATTTCCATGTTCGTACAGATAGCGGTGTAGATATTTCCATGTTCATACAGATAGCAGTGTAGATATTTCCATGTTCATACAGATAACGGTGTAGATATTTCCATGTTCATACAGATAGCGGTGTAGATATTTCCATGTTCATACTGTTAGCGGTGTAGATATTTCCATGTTCTTACAGATGGCGGTGTAGATATTTACATGTTCATACAGATGGCGGTGTAGATACTTCCATGTTCGTACAGATGGCGGTGTAGATATTTCCATGTTCATAGAGATGGCGGTGTAGATATTTCCATGTTTATGCAGATAGCGGTATAGATATTTCCATGTTTATACAGATATTGGTGTAGATATTTCCATGTTTATAGAGATGGCGGTCTAGATATTTCCATGTTTATACAGATAGCGGTGAAGATATTTCCATGTTTATACAGATAGCAGTGTAGATATTTTCATGCTTATAGAGATAGTGGTGTAGATAATTTCAATTTTATACCGAGAGCAGTGTAGATATTTCCAAGTTCTTACAGACAGCGAAGTAGATATTTCCACCTTTATAGAGATGGCGGTCTAGATATTTCCATATTCATACCGATGGCGGTGTAGATATTTCTATGTTCATACAAATGGCGGTGTAGATATTTCCATGTTCATAGAGATGGCGTTGTAGATATTTCCATGTTCATACAAATGGCGGTGTAGATATTTCCATGTTCATGGAGATGGCAGTGTAGATATTTCCATGTTTATACAGATAGCAGTGTAGTAATTTCCATGTTTATAGATATAGCAGTGTAGATATTTCCATTGATATACAGATAGCTGTGTAGATATTTGCATGTTCATACAGATAGCGGTGTAGCTATTTCCATCTTCGTACAGATAGCGGTGTAGATATTTCCATGTTCATACAGATAGCGGTTTAGATATTTCCATGTTCATACAGTTAACGGTGTAGATATTTCCATGTTCGTACAGATGGCCGTATAGATATTTCCATGTTCTTAGAGATGGCGGTGTAGATATTTCCATGTTTATGCAGATAGCGGTATAGATATTTACATGTTTATACAGATGGTGGTGTAGATATTTCCATGTTTATAGAGATGGCGGTCTAGATATTTCAAAGTTTATAGAGATAGTGGTGTAGTTACTTCCAAGTTTATAGAGACAGCGTTGTAGATATTTCCATGTTTATACAGATAGTGGTGAAGTTATTTCCATGTTTATACAGATAGCGGTGTAGATATTTTCATGTTTATACAGATAACAGTGTAGATATTTCCATGTTTATAGAGATAGTGGTGTAGATAATCTCAATTTTATACAGATAGCAGTGTAGATATTTCCAAGTTCATACAGATAGCAGTGTAGATATTTCCACGTTTATAGAGATGGCGGTGTAGATATTTCCACGTTCATACAGATGGCGGTGTAGATATTTCCATGTTCATCCAGATGCCGGTGTAGATATATCCATGTTCCTACAGATGGCGGTGAAGATATATCCATGTTCATACAGATGGCGATGTAGATATTTCCACGTTCATACAAATGGCGGTGTAGATATTTCCATGTTCATAGAGATGGCGGTGTAGATATTTCCATGTTCATACGAATGG